>NW_026057577.1:19946914-20171914 GCF_023721935.1 Panthera uncia | reverse complement strand
TGTAAGATTTTTTCTATTTGCTCATTCATCCCTTCTGGCACTCAGCAGATATTCATAAGGATCTACTGTGGCAGGCACTTTTTAGGATGCCCCTGTGGAGTTTACACAGTAGTTGGAAGAGACACGTATTAGTCAAAAAATAAGATAATTTCATTGTGTAATAAGCGACATTAAAGAAAGAGCACTTCCGTCTCCAAGCTTAGTACAACTTCTGACTATAAAGCATTCTCAGAAGCTTATCTGGGTCAATGAGTCAGGATTTGTCTAAGGTTATTCAGAAAATTCTAAATAGCCCCAGACAGTGAGTGCAGTCCAAGGCCTGTGCTGGCTAGAGAGTGAATCGTTACGGTATTTAAAATGTCATTGCAACAGTAAGTGTTTCTACTTTTGAAAGCATTAACTAGAATTACAGATATCAAAACCAGCATAAGAGATACAAAAATATATGGGGCGCCTGGGTGGCTCAGTCGGTTAAACGTCTGACTTTGGCTCAGGTCATGATCTCATGTTTCATGAGTTTGAGCCCCACGTCGGGCTCTGTGCTGACAGCTCACAGCCTGGAGCCTGCTTCGGATTCTGAGTCTCCCCCTCTCTCTGCCCCTCCCCCTCATGCTCTGTCTCTTAAAAATAAATAAAGATTAAAAAATTAAAAAAAATACAAAAATATAGGATTTAACAGCTATTTAACACTTTATCAGTAAGATTTCCTTAATACCCAATGCAGATGGAGCATAAATTGAGGTAAGAAAACCCAAAGAAGAGGCATGGGCACAGAACAGAAAGAATGTTTGATTAGGTTGCTTTCCTATAAAATTTTCCTCATCTTATTTAAACTGGTAATCTGAGGTCATAGATTTCAAGGATGTCTATTATATATCCAAGTTAATTAAGCTGTATCATATAAATGAATAACTGGTTTCTTATTTTTTACTCTCCCTATTTTGTAAGCCACACATTCCAACATAAACAGTGACTGTTTTTGCCCTTGTAAGCCACAAAGTTTATTTTAGGAAAAGAATCCCACCTTTCATTTTTTAGTATTAATGTATTTGTGTATGTCATATATATATGTGTGTATATATATATATATATATATATATACACACAGACACACATATATATATACACACACACACACACATATATATATATATATGACATACACACACACACACACACACATATATATATATATATGTATATATATATGCCATGCCCACCACGGTGCTCGAACTCATAATCTCAAGATTGAGAGTTGCATGCTCTATGGACTTAGCCAACCAGATACCACACCCCCAACACACCTTTTATTTTTTTTAAATATTTATTAGCTGCATTTCCAATCAAACTGCACAAAGTGATGGTCTTTGAAAGGTTATTAGAAATAGCTTTCATCCCAGTTACCTAGTCAAAGTTAATTTGTGTGAATTAAATGTAAAACTTCCCAAGGTTCAGGCCTAGGTCCAACCCAAAGTAAATATTATTGTTCAGCTTAATCCTGGGAGTAGTGAATTGTACCACACTTACTATAGAGCATGTTAACTACCTCAACAATAGTGTTATAATAGACAAAAATAGACATTTACTGAATAGATAGTGTAATAATAGACAAAAATAGACATTTTGGAAGAATGGAATCATTTGAGGAAAAATCACCACATGTGGGTGAGTCTTTTTCATAGTGGCCCTGACAGACAAATCAGGAGCATATTTTTTCCTTTGAGAGGTATTCAGTGGCCTCAGGAGGAGCCAGGGAAAACACCTAAACACAGTAACTAATGCTTAACCGAGAGCACCATCACATTTATTCAATGATCTTTATCGGTCCCTTAGGGAAACTCTGACATTGTTGAAAATCATTGCAAGGAAATAATTCCCCAGCAAGGCCATCATTCTCATGGCTTCTGCATCTTACAAATATGATGAATAGAGGAGTAGGACACCTTAACTTGATGCTCCAAGTCAGAGACTAAAGGAATAACACTAATTTTTGTCTTACACAGAAAGGCTGATTTTCCATCTCAGGCTGACATACAGGGAGGGAGATGAAGGACCAGACAGACAGAGAAGGTCTATTCTCTGAGGACTGTTCACATGATATTATCTGAAGGAATCAAATGCAGCTACTTACACATCATATAATGAGAAAGCACAGGATTACCGTTAAAAGATTTAAGTTCTTTGTATGGCTCTATTATTGTGTGACTTCTAGAAGTTACTTAACATCTAGGCTCCAGTTTAACAAGCAGAGTAAATTGGGGGTGATAGCACCTTTGTTTCTGAATTCACCCTATTTCTAGGAAGATAAAGTATGGAGGATAAAAACCCATGATGAAGTTAAAACGTCTGCAGAAATATAATCTCACTACCCAAAGAGGTGAGCTCAAGAAGGTTTTATAGCAATCAGTGACGAATCTTTTTCAAGGTAGTATTTGCCATCTATACATGTCTCATTTTTAAAAATCTCTTTCTGATAACGTTATTAGCAATCAGTATAGGTTTTAAAAAGAACTGTGTCTCAAATAAGAAGTAAATTAGTCACTCTCAGGAAAAAGGAATCTCAGGAATCCACACAGACTTAGCGAAATCCCTCTCTTGTGTAAGAAATTCAGCACATAGATGTACCATTCCTAAAGACCTTTCAAGTGGGGGACTGCACTCCTCAAAGTCCTTAGCTGTGATATCTCCAGATCCCATCTCAAGCCGCCCCCACCACTAACCTTTTTGCTCTAGGTGTGCCTGTTCACTTTTTTTTTTTTTTTTAATTTTTTTAACGCTTATTTATTTTTGAGACAGAGAGAGACAGAGCATGAATGGGGGAGGGTCAGAGAGAGGGAGACACAGAATCTGAAACAGGCTCCGGGCTCTGAGCTGTCAGCCCAGAGCCCAACGCGGGGCTCGAACCCACGGGCCATGAGATCATGACCTGAGCCGAAGTCGGACGCTTAACCGACTGAGCCACCCAGGTGCCCCTATACATAGAAAAGTATAATGCATTGGCTCTTGCCAGTAGAAGAGGTAACAGTGGAATCATTTTATTTTAATAAAATAGGGTGTCCTGGGCCAAGTGTTTGGCCAAGTGTCTCGATTTTTTAAACTGTCAGTTTCCGCTCCCCTGCCAATCCCATCTCCCATCTTCTGCCAATAAATTTTTATAAGAAGGATAAGTTCATGGAAGGTACACTTGATGAGCTAGATCCCTATGCCTTCTACTAAAGTGACAAACAAGTTTTGAGCACAGAAAAGTCTTTTGCCATGCACTTTTGTGTGTATATAGTTTTTTGCTAGGTAACATTTCAGGGATAGATTAGAAACCAAGGCTCCTCATCTCAAACACTGCTCTCTAAGAATTGTGGAATCACTATATTATACTCTTGACACTAATATAACATTGTATGTTAACTATACTGGAATTTAAAATGAAAAAACAACAAAACAAAGACTATTCTATCAAAAGCATCATTGATATCCTCTGAGAAAGCGTTACTTATTTAGAGAAACTGCTTCCAACTACATGAAAAAGAATGTAAACTTTAATTGTAATCTACTTGTAAGCAGAAAGAGAACATATTTTCTTAAGTCTTAACCATATATTTTTTTTCTTAATTGAAAAAAGTTGCATTGACCTATATTCTTGTCTTCCCTTTGAGATCAAGACATTCTCCTGCTCACACCCCTGCAACACTCTCAGTGGCCTGCACAGTAAAGTTGAAACTGTCAAATAGTCAAGGAACTTCTTGATTAGTCTCAACCATTTCAGTGGTCTTAAACTTCCTGTTCCCCCATGCTTCCTTTGCCTCCCACAGCACACTGCACTAAATTACTCCTAATTTCATTAAAATAGTCCTACCTGAGGATACAAGTACAGATTTACTTACATAGTTTTGTCTAATATTTTTTCCAGTCTTGCTACTTAATAAAATCCTCCCCTTACTCAAAACTCAGCTGGCAATCATCTCCATGAAAGCAATCCCAGCTTTTCTTGTTGAAATTTAATCTCACTTTTGTCTCTACTTGCATGTTTTTGTATATTTTTTCGATGGTACAATTTGTTTTTAGATAATTATATGTATGATGGTCAAACCCAATAGACTGTATGGTCCTTAGAGCAGGAGACCCTGATTTGTTCATCTCTCTTTCACTGACACATCCTAAAAGATCCTTGAGTATTTACATATAGAAATTGCCAAAAGGAGACCTTGTAATAAATAATGAGTTTAAGAGAGAGATTTACAAGAGTGTTAATTCGGGGACGATCTGGTGACCCACAGAACTTATTGCTCTGTCTTGTCTGTTTGCACTCCCCCTTTCTGGAAGGAGTAGTAGTAAAGTTAGAAACCCTGGAAAGCACAGATAGCCGGAAGAATATATGTGGCCATTAACGTACACAGTAATGTCATTTCTAGTTAGGTTTATAAATGCATCTGTCCCATGTAGTTACTGGCTAAGTAAAGTTCTTTGAAATCCAAGCTACCTTAAGAAGGCTTCATTTTTTAGTTTACTGAAAAAAAAAACCACTGTCATTTATAGGAAAATGCTAACAGATGACTGAAATAAAACACAGTGTTCATTTTGTCATGCATGATCTATCACGTGCAGCCATGATTTTGCCTAACAGCCTGTTAAGCCATGTAGAAATACATTTTATGTAACTGCAAGTTGTGTGTGTCTGAAAAATACTGAGGATCAGTGCTCTGGGCTATTGACACAGGAGCCGTAGCCATTGCCTGAAGGCTGGTTGAAATGTATAGAAGCAAAAGTCCCAACAGGACAGATAAGTTTTCTGCCTTTTTTTTCTCCTGAAATCTTTTCACGTGACATTTTCTTTGCCTGGAAGTGTCCCCTATACTTCTTAATTTTTTTATTCATTTAAATATTTATTTAAATATTAACATGTTAAGAATTTAAAATTTAAATGTAACATTTAAATATTAATCCTGTCTGTATATCTCATTTTGAGTATTTTGACTATGACTCATTGGTTTATGTTCCATACAACCTATTTATTGTGTGTATATACACAGCTTTAAAAGAGAGTACATTTGGGGCACCTGGGTAGCCGAGTCGGTTGAACGTCTGACTCATGATTTCATCTTAGGTCATGATCTCATGATTTGTGGGGTAGAGCCCCGCATCGGGCTGTGCACTGACTGAGGAGCCTGCTTGGGATTCTCTCTCTCCAGCTCTCTCTCTCCCTATCCTCTGCTCTCACATGTTCCCTCTCTCTCAAAATAAATAATAAACATTTTTTTTTTTTTAAAGATAGTACACTTAATATAAGACAAAAGTTTTATGCCCATCTTATTGTATGGACATAATAGACATTCCAGTAATACAATATATTACAAGTATAAATTAAAGTTATTAATAGCCAAGTATAATAGTCAATGTAATCTAAGAAATTGGTAAGAAAACATACAAAAGGGAGAAAATATATAGGGTCTGAATTAATTCCTTTGCTTAGGAGGTAACATCTGATGAATCTTGTACTCTAAGTGCCTTGTTATAAACTTTGAACTCTTTTAGTGACCAAATTCCTATAAATCCATGAAGTCTTCATAGTGACTTCTAAATTTCATGAAAGTTCAAATCCAAAACTTTTTATTGCCTAACACCTCACTCAATGTGCTCAAATATATACCTTCACACTGCCGTCAAGATGATGTGGGAGTTTCATTCCATGGCTGGGGAAGTGTCTGACAGAAGCAAACAAAAAGAAGATAAGGTGCCTAACCTAAAAAAAAAAAAAATGCTGTTTCTGTACACAGGGTCCTTTTATTTAGCTATGAAAAAAAAGAGAAGGGTCTTGTAATTACTAAATTGTGCTTCTGGGACTATTTTGGAATGTATATATTTTTCTCACATCTGTCTGGATAACATGGAGTCACTGTTTATATTTCAAAAATCCAGGTACACATTTGATAGTTTCCCGAGAATGTTGCTGAAGTTCACCCTTTATTTTATATTCATCCAAATGCTGTATCCTGCATTTCCACCTTCAAGTTGATTAACTTCCACACAGATGTGTATCTACTTGATATATGACTGACCCTGCTTATCTCACCTAAGGGTTTGATCTTTTGCTAAAGTATGCCTAACTCAAAGAGATACTTATAGGTAGCATCCTGGCCATCTCGGAGCATTCATCCTTAAACACGCCAACTCACTGAGACACAAGTGCTCAGAGAATCCATTCTACAAGGTGAAAAAGAAGTTAAGTCAATACATAAGTTGGTGATATATCGTCTTTAAAATATTGTATAATTTGAACTGGCATAATACTTCGCTAAGCTGAATCTCCTAGTCCGTTGAAGATTGCCCGTCTGTGCTCATTAGTATAAAGAAGAAATGCCTTGAAGAGACAAAGTGCCATTCTGTAGTTATCAAAAAAAGTGTTCACAACATTTCTTTACATAAAGATACTTAATAGTTATAAAACCATTTATTTGTTTCCAAATCACTATAATGTAGGTGATTTGCCAAACATCTATTAAGAGTAGAATAAGGACAGGGTCTTTTCATCTGCATGTAAAGAAACACAGTGGAGATGATATCATATTTCTATGAGGGGTAGAGTTAGGATTTTTTCAAAGACTTTTGACTCTGTACCATGGGTTTAATTTTTTCATGTAATGATACTTACGTTTGTTTACTATGAGCCTATGTCTGCGTAATTCTCCTGATTTTCTCTTTTGGACCATTTGTTAAGTAAGCATTTGATATATACCTAGTATGTGTAAGGCATACCTTTTCCCTAAATTATGGGCGTTATGCATACACATAGTGGTGTGCATAAGGAGCACCTGTCCACCTGTTTTTAGTGTCTGTCTGTCTAGCACCACCTCAGAATGGCAATGGTTACTGTCCAATCCCTTTGCTCTTTCTGCTAACATTTCCTAATAGTCATCTCCTTACACATTTTATTATGCTTTCCTCTTTGCAGTATTCTTAGATCCACTCATATGCAATATGCTGACATTCCCTAACACACAGTCATGAACTACTAGTTATTCTCTGAAATGTTAATAAGTGTTTCATAATTGTTTAAAACAGAATTTTGTGTAGAGATCAGCTTGGAAAGCTTACATTAATAAAGTTAAACAGAATTCTTGGGCTACCTGGGTGGCTCAGGAATCCTTCTCTCTCTGCCCTGCCCTGGAGCCTGCTTTGGATTCTGTCTCCTTCTCTCTCTGCCCCTCCCCAGCTCACATTCTGTTCTCTTTCTCTCAAAAATGAATAAACATTAAAAAAAAAAAAGTTAAACAGAATTCTTGATCCAGGATTACTTTGGAACATGTAATGTATTGTGCTCTGCCTTAAGAGGCAAGTCGTATTTGTTTTTCCCAAAATTACTTGATTTACAAACTCTTTTTGAGGAATATTTAAGGATCCCAGATTTATACAGTGCATATTTTGAGGGGATCTCCTAATAGTGTCTGTTCCACGTTAGCTTGACAGTTCTCACTTCTCCAGGAAACCACTGTTGTTTTACAATATTGTATCTTGAAAACACTTTATGATTTCAGTGGACATTATATTAATTAAAACTTTAATCAAAACTCAATCTCAGGGCCCTTTGTGGATTTATTTTCTATATTCTTTAAAAAAATTTTTTTTTAAAGCATTTATTTATTTTTGAGAGAGAGAGAGGGACAGAACATGGACGGGGGAGGGTAGAGAGACTGGGAGACACAGAATCTGAAGCAGGCTCCAGGCTCTGAGCTGTCAGCACAGAGCCTGATGCAGGGCTCGAACTCATGGACCATGAGATCATGACCTGAGCCGAAGTTGGATGCCTAACTAACTGACTGAGCCACCCAGGTACCCCATCTTTTCTATCTTCCTTAAACACAAAAAATAAATATATTTAGAAGGGAATTATTTCATATTAGTTGAGGGAACTTGCCAGAATTTTATTGATGTGATAGTATGTAAAGTTGATAAAAAACACTCTTTTAGAATGGCTTAATGTTTAGGAAATGGATTTTGGAGTCACACAGACCTGAATCTAACTCTCACATCCAGTCCTTAATAGATATGTGATTTTTATAAGTCCCAATTTTTTATCTGCAAAATGGGGATAGTGATATCTCCTTCATTGCTTTTTTTCCCCTAAACATTAAAAGAAACAATATATATAAACTGTATAGTCTAGTGCCTGCCACAGAGTTAGCAAATGTGGTTGAAAAAATTTTGTCTTTTTTATAAGTATGTTTTCTATTGTCCATTTGCAGTAAAATTTTTTTCTTTCCCTTGGTCCAGCAATTTTATTTCTTTTTCTTAGATGCCATCCAAGCTAGGACACAGAACATCTTAAGTGCTGCAAAGGCAACATTTATAATAGAACCCTATATTAGGCTGGTGCGCTCATGTGCCAGCTACAGTGGGTGTTGGCTGCTAATGGATCACACCCATACCGTTTGTTTGTTTTTTTTTTTATTCTTACATTTGCCTTTGGCTGACAGAGCCATTTGACATGCCTGAGAGGTAATTCATGCCTCCTCCCCACCAAAGCAGGTAATGGAAAACCCTTCAATCATGTGGGAGATAAGAGTTAATCCCCTCTACTCTGGTGGGGCAATCTCAGTGCTAAAATTTACACTCCAGAGTTCCCCCTTGGAATTAGCTCAGGATAGACTTCTCTTGCAGCCGCAACTTTGCCTACCTTCTCTCCTGCCCTATCCTGCTTTTCTTCCCCCTCTGTAGGATTCTCCTGAGAACATACCTCTCATGTAAGGCTCTGCCTTCGCTCAAAGAGATCCTAGGGCACCTGGGTAGTTCAGTTGGTTATGCGTGTGTCTTGGGCTCAGGTCATGATCTCATAGTTCATGGGTTCAAGCCCATGTCAGGCTCTGCACTAACAGCTCAGAGACTGGAGCCAGCTTCAGATTTTGTGTCTGCCTCTCCCCTGCTCATGCTCCGTCTTCCTCTAACTCTCAAAAATGAACTATGTTAAAAAAAAAAAAAATTAAAAAAAAAAGAGATGCTGAAATTGTGTCTTCTCTTCTCCAACTGATTATCATCATCCCATTTTGTTAGAGACAAGTAATTATTTAGTAGCATACTATACCCAAGACTTCATGCTAGGTTTTAGGATCCCTGAAAATCTGAAAATTCCATTTCTGCACTGAGAAGCTTGTGGTTTTAATATCATGAGAATCTCCTTCCCCATTTGACTGTCAATACAATTCTGTGCTTCTCTCTTTTTCATTAAAAACTTCTTGTATGTAAAGAAAAAAAAAGTAAATTCTTCTTTCTTTCCATATTACTCTAAAATTAGGTAATATACATAGGGCAAGGTTTTTCCTCACACAGCTCAGTTCCTGAATGACTCTGGCACAACTTCCTTTTTGTAGGGTTTTCTCAGAGAATCTTTATTCATTAAGATAGCTGCCAAATTACTTTTAAAGTTAGTGGCTTCTGAAAAGTTAAAATAAAAAATTCTCTATTCCCTCCCACAAAAGCATATCTTCCTTATCAGATGTGTAGGATTTCTTAAGGTCTTCTGAAATAATTTTCAAGGTAGGCTATTGAAACATAAAAGTCTACTGAATCTTTTCTAAATGTGCTTTGCCTCCAATCTGTTGAACATTGCCAGGCAAAATTAGTTTCTATTGCTTTCCCTTGATACATTTCCACATCTTCTGCAGCCTCCATTTATTTTGTTTTATTTTTTTTAATGTTTGTTTGTTTTTGAGAGAGGGAGAAAGAGAGAGAGGGAGAAAGAGAGAGAGGGAGACCCAGAATCTGAAGCAGGCTCTAGGCTCTGAGCTGTCAGCACTGAGCCCAATGTGGGCCTCAAACTTGAGAACTGTGAGATCATGACTTGAGCCAAAGTCAGATGATTAACCGACTGAGCCACCCATGTGCCCCTGCAACCTCCCTTTAGAGCTGCATACTCGATATCCTTATTTTGTTATTCGTATGGCCCATCATAGAGAACTTTTAGGACTCATCAGAAACAGACTTTGAGGCTTTGCAACACTTTTTTACCCTTCCTAAAGAAGGCCAAATGATTTAAAAAATTACACTGAGAGAACATAAATGTCACTTTTAAAAGAGTTTATTTATTTTGAGAGAGGGAGAGAGAGAGAGAGAGAGAGAGAGCACAAGCAGAGGAGGGGCAGAGAGAAGGAAAGAGAGAATTCAAGCAGTCTCATGCCGCCTGATGTGCTTGATTTCGTGAACCATCAGATCATGGCCTGAGGTGAAACCAAGAGTCGGATGCTTAACCGACTGAGCCACAGGTGCCCCTAAAGTTTCATTTTTGCTTGCTGGGGTACCTGCCCTCCAAAGAGTTTCTTACCAAAGGAGCCATGAATGAATGAATGAATTAATGAACGAACAAACAGATAAATCCATAGACGAAACATTAAGGAAGATACAAGAAGAAATGAGACAAGTTGTATTCTTTCTTGGTGGCTCTCCTTGTCAGTTACGTCTTCGGTGGAATACTCAGTGATAGTCCACAACTAGTAAACCAAATTACACTCTCTGTCTAACCCACTTCCGTGGGCTCTTGATCTAGTGCTTTTAATAGGTCACTAGCACTACCTGTGGTATCTATCAGTTGTCCTGCATGTGAGCTCACATAATTCTTTGTGACGGTTATTTTCAAATTTTTTTGAATGTTTATTTATTTTGAAGGAGAGAGAGACAGAGCCTGAGTGGGGGAGGGGAAGAGAGAGGGAGACAGAATCCGAAGAGGGCTCCTGGCTCTGAGCTATCAGCACAGAGCCCGATGCAGGGGACTCAAACTCACGAGCCATGAGATCATGACCTGAGTCGAAGTCAGATGCTTAATTGACTGAGCTACCCTTTGTGCCTCTTATTCCGATCCTCTTTATAATTGGTATATAGTTAGTAGTATGTTTATCTTTTTTCCTACTAAAGTGTGTGTGCCTTAATTTCTCAGCAAAGGCTGCATTTTATCAATTTCTTCTTTTGAAAATGTCTTCCATACTTCATAAGGTAGAACTTAATAATTGTTTGTTGAAAAATTTGAGTAATGAACCCCAGGGGGCCTGAACTGCATTTATTTATCTCAGAACAAATCCTGGAGAGAGCTTAGCAGTGGATTTTGATGTGGTTTGACTAGCTTAATTGTCTAATACAGAAATCTTAAACCTTAAACCAGACTTCTTATTTTTTTGACATAGTCTCTCCCTCCCTCAACATATTTGTTCCAATTAGCCGATAAACTCACAGAGTTCAAGTTTGGAGCACAGCTTCACTGTTCATTGAAGAGACTAGAAATGCTCACAGTGAGTTCTTACTAAATGCTTCTTCCTGATGGTGGTGATGATACAGAGTTTATCATTTACATGTAACTTCTTGCACTATGAGATGTTTCCTTACGACAAAAGTTGTAGTGATCTTAGGGGCTAGATCTGCTTCCTGTCTGGCGCTAATCACTATGATGACTAGACACTGGGCTGTGACAATGGCTTGCAGGCAGGAATTAGCATGAGAACAGTCCTTTTGTGAACATGCCGAGAGGTCAATAAGTACATGATTATAAATTAGCTTGGTGGACTAGTGTGGTCATTAGCTGGGTCGAGTGTTCCTATTTCATATAATTGTTTGCTGCACCTGAATTAATTTGAGTGTTTAAATCCTGCATATTAATTCTGTGCTGCAGGATGTAAAGCTTTGGACTAATCCCTTTAATACTCTTTAGTATAAACACCTTAATCAAGCAACAGCTTTATAATTAGTTCTACTTACAGGCTAGATATAATTTACTAGTTTTACAGCTCATAAGTTACTGCAACTTTTTAATCATAGTAATTATGCTTTAGAATATAAGCATAAACGGACTTTTCTAGTTTGTTCTGAGAATGAAACCCAGGCAGTCAAAATCAGGAGATTAATAAAATCCAATATATGGATACACTTTGTATTTTTATGGCAGCTCAAGATCACTCATCCTTGGAATTTAATCACCAGATTAAGGTAGGCTATTGAGCTGAGAAGGTGATTTTTTTCTTTAAAAGGAAGTACAATTCTCTATATATTACATATTTCTTTTGTTGGGTGTGAAAAATGCTGACGTGATTTAATTTTATCGCAGCAGTGAGCGCTCTGACAATATCCCTCTCCTGTACTAAACCTAGTAAGTAAATAATGGTTTAGCTACTAAGGATGTGCTGATCCATTTTTCTTTTTATCTGTTTTTTCCCTGAGGATTTTAAAGTACAAATCATTTCTGGCATAAAGAACATTTGTATGGTCAGGCTACACAGTTTAGAGGGCAGTACTTTAAATTAAATCTTAAGTAGGCATTTAAATTAATTTATTAAGACAGTTCCTTATATAAATTCAAGGAAAATTATTTAAAACTCTTCATTGAAATTTAGAAATATTATAAAAGATAGTACATTGTTACTAGAACTTCAATGAATATACATTGTTGGTTAATCCATGTTAAATATATATATAATCACTATTGGCCATTCTGGTACAAGTTGAATACATAGGTCCTTTTTTTGAGAAAACTTTGTGAAATAGGCTATATCTTTTGGCTTTCAAACATAAAATCTGAAGCATGAAATAATATATACGTATAGATGTATATATAAATATAACTTCATGATACAATGTAAGTATATGCATGTACGTGTGTGTGTGTGTGTGTGTGTGTGTGTGTGTATGTATACATACACAGATACACACATGTAAATGTAAATATGTTGTTATAATATAGTGAAACATAGTTATTAAATATTTTGGTCACTTTAACAAAAAGTGTTGATTACCCTGTGGTTAATTTTGTCATAATGAATTGTATTGATTATAAAGTTGGTCAAATAATTGATAATGTTTTAGGCCAGGTCAGAGGTTGCATATATAAACATGGTTACTCTGAGAGTGCTTATATTGATGAAATAAACTATGTCTTGCTCAGCATAGTAATATTGTTCTTACATAGTTTATAATTAATTGGTATTGTGAACTTGTGGTTTGCTAAATAATTATACTGTGTGACTCAGAAGTCTTTCTGTGGGATAGAAATATTTGAGGACATTTTCAGAAATGAGGATACATTTTTGAGGATAGGGACCAGACTGGAATGCCACTGTGTGGGGTAAACAGCCTGGCCAGAGACAAGCTCATGCTAACTGGAATCCTACAAACTGTAGAAGAAAGATGTGATAGGCAAGAATGGAGACATATCAAGTTCATCAAAGGAACTTGAGAGGAACAATTCCTAGCTATGGGGCTTGGGTCTCCGAGGAATGTTGAAATCATCTGTGACAATCTTAAACCTGTAACAGGTCCAGAAAGCATTTAAACCAGCTTTCCAACCCTGGAGGTATCAGATACATTTGTTATCCAGTGGGATAAGTAGTGAGGTAGAAAGTGGAAGACACCATGGCCCTGTGCCTTGCATTTTCACCCCAGTGGCAGGCCATAATTGGGGGAGGATGAGAAATCCCATCTTTGAATGAAGACTGAAAAGGTCTTATCCTATGGAACATAAAGTGAAATATAGGCCCTACTTCTCAAAGTGAGGTCTTCAGACTCCTGGGAGTGCCTGAGAGACCCTCCCAGGGGATCTTAAATATCAAAGCTTTTTAAAACAAAAATAGCAGGGCATCATTCGTCTTTTTCCCTTTGTTGAGATTGGCACTCATGTTACAAAAGCAGTGGCCATGAGATTGCTCCCTCATGAGCCTGAATCAAGGCAGCAGTGCCAGACTTACTGGTAGTCATGGTACTTTCCACCATCACACAGTGGCAGCTAATGCAAAAAAAAAAAAAAAAAAAAAACCCACCCCCCCAAAAAAAACCAAAAACAAAAACAAAAACAAAACCAACCCCCCCCAAAAAAAACCAAAAAAAACAAAAAACAAAAAAAACAAAAAAACAAAAACAAGGAAAAAAGTCATCTTTCCCTTCACTGCTGTTGTGGCTAATACATTTCTTATAGCCAGATTTAACATTTTTTTCTCTTGTCTTTAAATACTTCCTTTCTCCCTTTCCCACTACTCAGGCTGTCTCCCCATGCAAACATTTCATGCTGTAACTCCCTCCACTCTGACCTCCCGCTTACCTCAAGTTGTCCCCTACATCTTCTCGATAGATTTTTACCAAGTCTTGACCTCACTGTCTGGGATTACGTCTGTGATTCTGGGCCACTGTCTTGCCCCTTTCACATTAACCTGAGCAGCGTCCCCTTGCTTCTGGATGCTGTTTTTTGATTTCAAAAATGACAGCTAAGTATTTTGATAAGATTAGAGGTTGCCAAATATTTTTACTGATTCTCTCTCTCTGGCTACACTCCCCATGCCCCCTTCTCTTATTATACGAAAGGCTCCCTGTTTCCTAAAAAAATTCTTAGGGCAAGAAGTGGCTAAATTACATTTCATGGATTTTGAGACATTATGGATAAAAGAATGGTCTCCAGGATAAAAGTGCTTCTGGGCCTAATATATTCTTTGCTTGACAGACAGCATTGAGAGGTTCAAAATGATGAATCATCTAAAATTATATTATTAGTGAAAATCCTGGTGCTTAGCCCAGCAAAAAAGGAGAAACAATGAGGTTCTATTAGCCAAGCACAGTGAGTTGAAGGCCAACTTGTGATGCATGGCTTATAGTAGGTGCTCGAGTAATGCTTTATTTAGTAAGGTCGGTAAGCAAATCCCAGACATGCCTGCTGATCTACACACAATTGTCATGCCCACTGTTGGATGGGTGACATTTATCTCTTCTCACCAAGAGCTCATATGTCAGGTTCCCAATTGGTATATTCATTCTTATTTTAATACAAAATCAAAAATCTGTAAATAATTTTGTTTTTAATTGACTGAAACAGAATAGCCAAACTAAAGGAATATAGCATGAATTTATTGTGGGTTTTGGTACAACCTAAGGTCAGAAGCAAAGTAAGGGAAGCTTCTTTACTGTACCCCTCTGGTTTTAATTCACAAACTTTTTCCTTTTAGACATTTTATAAATTTATATTTTTGAATGTTACATTTTTTCTGCTCTTGTCTCTCTCTTTTTGTTCCCAATTATGTATGAACTATGAATGGAAAATGAAGTAAAAGGGACAAACTCCTAAAATTCTACTTTTATCTCTTTTGATTTTCTTATTGGCAAAGCATTATCTAGTCAAGAAAGACATCCTCCAGCAGCCTTTTGGGTGGTGTTCTTTGTTATAGGAAATCTTTTATTTCATTCCAGCAAAGAAATGAACCAATTTGATATGATCCTTTTATCCCAGAGAAAGGGCACAACTTCTTTATTTTCAAGGTTGTGCATTTTTTTTCAACTGTAAAACATACTCCACTATTGAAGCCATAATTATATGCACTTGTCAATCAATCTTAACCTACTACACTATGGTTATGGCATTTTATCTAAAAAGAGAAGGATTAAAGGCTTTGCGTGAAATGAAAGGTACACACAGTCAGGGAAGTATAATGCATGTCATTAGCTATCTGGGAAGAGAGAAATGGACAGAGACAGATTACCAATATTTGATTTCTCACAGGCACTAAAGAAGTATTTAAGGCTACCTACAAAATAATGTAAGGGAATTTGACACTTTGATTCCTATTTTGTTCTCTTGGCAATTATTTAAAAGAGCTCCTTCATCCAGCAGCTACATAAATCAAATTTGAGATGGATAACATTTTAAAGTGAGATTAGGAAAGGGGGAAAAAATCCTGCTTTAACATAAGTGCCACAACTTCAGGAGAGGATTTTAAATGTTATTTTCTTCAAGCACATTTTATTTTGGGGGTATGGTTTTTCTGGAGGCTGGGATATCTAGAATTATTTTAAAATATATTAGCAGCCCTTCGGGTCTCTGAGAAGTACTGTGGCAGCTGGGAGAGAAAAGCAACTTATGAATAGATCACAGAAAGGAAGCCAAAACCAAAGATGTAAACTTATTTTCTCAGAAAGATTAGTATGATGGCAAGTACTCACTATGTCCAATGTAAAAATATATTGGGAAGACACTAGTCGCAAGAACTCAGGAAGTAAAATTATATCTGATGACTGCAAGATTGTTTCTGAAGTAAGCCTTGCTGATCTGTAGAACAGTGAAATTGCATTTAGAAAATGGAAAATAATTGCTAAAAATGTTCTTGGTAAAAAAAAAAAAAAACTGGTGTAACTGCTATGAAATGAATTTTGTTATTGACAGAAAGTATTCCATGTGGAAAAAAAATTCAAGGCCATATTTGAAGTTTCTGTTGTCAAAACTATTGATGGTTACTTGTTTTGGTGTGTGTGTGTGTGTTTTAATTTAAGTGTAATTAATGTACAATGTTATATTAGTTTCAGGTGTACATTGCAGTGATTCAACAATTCTGTACATTACTCAGTGTTAAGTGTGCTCTTAATCCCTTAAAAATTTTTTTTAAATGTTTATTTTTGAGAGACAGACTGTGAGTGGGGGAGGGCTAGAGAGGGGGAGACACAGAATCCTAAGCAGGCTCCAGGCTCTGAGCTGTCAGCACAGAGCCCGACGCGGGGCTTGAACTCACAGACCACGAGATCATGACCTGAGCCAAGGTCGGACACTTAACCGCCTGAGCTACCCAGGTGCCCCTTAATCCCTTTTATCTATATTGCTAATCCCTTATTCCCTTAGTAAATACCTGTTCTCTGTATTTAAGAGTCTGTCTCATTCTTTCTTTCTTCATTTGTTTTGTTTCTAAAATTCTGTGTACGAGTGAAATCATATTCTATTTGTTTTTTTTTTTTAACCTATTTTGCTCTCCTAATACTGTCTGCCTTCATCTTTGTTGTCACAAATGGCAAGATTTCAATCTTTTTTATGGCTGAGTGATATTCCATTGTATGTATATACCACATCTTCTTTATTCATTCATCTATTGATGGGAACTTGGGTTGCTTCCATAATTTGGCTATTGTAGATCATACTGCGATAAACCTAGAGATGCTTGTATCTTTTCAATTTAGTGTTGTTGTTTTCTTTGATTAAATACCCAGTTTTGCTGGATCATCTGGTCAGTCTGTTTTTAATTTTGAGGAATTTCCACCTTACACCTGTCAGAATGGCTAAACCTCCCCCCCCCCCCCCCCCCCCCCCCCCCCCCCCCCCCCCCCCCCCCCGCCAAGAAATAGCATTGTTAGTGAGGATGTAGAGAAAAAGGAATCCTCTGTAAGTTTTTAATCAAAACTCGAACAACCCTGTCAAGCTTGTGCTGAGCTCAAAGAGGTCTGGCAAATCCAGAAAAAGAAAAATGAAGGAAATGTAAGGAAATCATGACCCAAGAAAGCAGCAAATGACTCTAAGAAGTAAGTAGTCAATAAGATGATTCCAGATGGCATTGGGGATGACATGCCATGGGCTGGCGATCTATCCTCTTCCTGAGGATACAACCTGACACTTTGGTTAGAAAAATAAACTGCGAAATGGTAAACCTTGAGGGTCTTCATGGTGAAGGTAGTAGTTTCAGTTAACCTTTGTGGATAAGACAGATAATTAGGTTGATTCTGATGGATATGAATCCCAGAATGTATGTAAAAGTTAGAACGTTGAAATGATGAAAAAAACCTTATCAGCAAAAATGACAATATCAGTGTGCCGGGTCTTATATGATTAAGAAGCTGCAGGGAGAGTCTATGGATGGCAAATTTCCATTAAAGTGCACCCATTAAAAATTGTAGTTGGACTGAATACCTCAGTGCCATCCTACCTTTTTCTTAGTCCATTTTTTTTTAAATTTTCCCTGTGAACAAGGATATTGTTTGGGTACAGGTGAAGACTTTCCTTTTCTTTAAGTGGACCCAATATAATTTATCCTTCCTTTGGGCTTTCAGGGGAAGAAAAATAATTTTCCTTCTACTCTTCTGAGTTCTTGGCTAAGAATCCTTAACAGATTAACAAGAGAAAAACAAATGGAAGGTTAGCAGCGTGTATACCTCATGTACACAGGGAAGATACACAGGGGACATGAGTAACTCACAGAGGTGGCTTTAGAAATTAGCATTAAATACCATGTTATTAAGGGAAAGGGAAGGGGCCATCAGAGCCTGTCAGAGTAGGGTAAGTGATTTTTAGGAAAGGTGTGTGGGTCCTTGGGAGAATAAAATGGAGGCATGACCATTTGCAACAATGTTGGAGTGTGGTGTGGGTTTCTAGTCTCTTTTTTGTGAGAAGAGTCAAACTTCCCTGATTGAGGAACCTAGCAGGGAGGACCTGTATGATGGTTATCTTCCTTTTGGATGATTTATCTTCCAAACATAAGAGGATAAAGGAAGTTCAAAGAAAGCTTCTCCCTGCATTTGCTGTTTTTCAAATGCCTACATTTCAAAATAATCAGTATGCCAAAGTGGTATATTTTGGGGTGGCATATTCTATCCTTCAACCTTTTGTAAAATTGTTAATGCCTGTACCCTTTAAATTCCATATATTTTTGCATATGGGGCACCCATACCCCAAGTCACCTCTGTGAGCTCTAAATGAATCTGTGATTCTTTATGCTACAGTAAACTAGGATTGCTCTAATTCCAAACTCCACCGATGCTTCTTTTATATTTTGAGTTGAATTTCCTTGTTTTGGCCAATTTATAGTACTCTAAATCTTTAGAATGTGAAGCCACATATACCATGTCAACAAGCATAGAGTTTTCACCCTGCTGCATTTGCTAAGATCTGGCCCAGAGATGCCTTGTTTTGTTTGGCTTGTGCAATACTGGCCCTTATCATTTTGCTTCCTTTTTAAAAAAAATCACTTGTCAACACTCAAAATCAAGAGATTTCATATAAAAACTGAGATTTATGGAGCATTAAAAAATACACAAATAGCTTCCTATCCTTCTGTGCTTTCTTTTTCTACATAGTATTTATTATCATCTATACATTTTACACACTTGGTTCTTGTCTATCCCTTCCCCTGGAATGGATGTATTTCATCTGTCTGCAATTCAAGATGATTTTTTTTTTTTTTTTGCTGTTGAGAAGGTGACCAAGATATTGCATGGCAGTATCATAGGTAATAGGTAAGACTTCTTCCTTTACCCCCTGGTTCTTGAAATTCATTAGACTCAGGGCAAAGTCCTTCTTTCTATCCTTAGAAATAAGCCTGGTATTAATTTACTGATTCATATTGAAAACGAGGTAGAAAGGATCTTATTGCTGTTCATAGTTTCTACAATGTCTTAGAACATATCCTTGTTCTTCAAATACATTGCATTTCTGTCTCCTACAGGATGTGGAATGCTGCATCAACTTTGCTTCCCTAATGGATGTGGTTTGTGTGCACTAGAGGAAGCATAGTGAGAATTTTATGTTTTAGATGCAGTATTCTGATTGCTGCTTCCTACTTCATAACCCCACATGCTTCATAAAATTTATGATAAAAAGAAAGCATTTTAACTCTTCTCGTAGATTTATTTTATTCAACAAATATTTACGGACTACTCCAGGGGATAGTATTCAGCAAGATATTGCCAGTACACATAGATCAGAGTTTACTTTTCACATTGTTTATGTTTTAGTAGTGTTACTATGACCCAGTCTTAATATTATAAAATTAACATGCTATTTTGAAAATATTGTATGAATAGATTGGTAATGGGATTAGGATCTGTATTAAGTGTTGATTAATGTAGCTTTGCAACACTTTAAAAATTTCAGTAAAGGAAATAGGATTTAGAAAGTTATTTTTTCAACTTGTACAAATTCCTGTGTCACCCCACATTTGTGCTTACTTTCAGAATATTGATGATCGCATTACACCATGCTTCTTTTACTATTTTATATAGGATTCAGAAATAAGAAATAATAGTGGAAAGGATGCTCTTATTAATTGGAACTAAAGAACTTGGTATTTTAGTTTGTCTTAGAAATAATTTTTTTAAAGTCTTTACAATTTTTTTTTAATGTTTATTTTGAGAGAGAGAGAGAGACATCCTAAGCAAGGGAGGGGCAGAGAGAGGGAGAGAGAGAGAATCCACAGCAGACTCCATGCTGTCAGTACAGAGCCTCACTTGGGGCTCAGTCTCACGAACTGTGAGATTATGTCTTAAGCTGAAATCAAGAGTCGGATGCTTAACCACCACCTGGGTGCCCCATCTTAGGTACTGTTATGAAAAACCCAACAAACAACCCAAAACCTTGAGTTAGGTGTTTGGTCAGTCATTCCCTGTGAGCCTGCATTTCCTAAATGAAAGTAAAAGGGGTACTTTATTATTATTTAAATTTAGGTAGAATTTACATACAATAAAATTATTATTTACAATTAAATTATTTGACAACTTTTAACAAATGTATGTATTTATGTAACACTGAAGAAAAGAATTAAGGAAGACCTTGCCACTCAGTGGAAGTATATATTCATTGAATGGAACACTTGATATTGTTTGTTTGTTCTCTAGAAATTGATCTTCATCCAATGCAATCACAATAAGAATTTCAACAGAATTTTTTCCTAGACATTGGCAAGCTGTTAAAATATTTCATAAACATTTTATATACTCTATGGAGAATATGCAGGAAAAAGCATTTGGTAGAATTCAGCATTCTTTTATGGTAAATAACAACAAAAACTGCAAACTGCAAATAGATGAAAGGCGTTTCCAAAACCTATAGTTAGCATTATACTCAATGAAGAAATGTTGAATGCTTTCCTCCATAGATGGGGAACCAGGCAATGATGTCCATTCTCACACTACTATTCAACATTGTACTATTGGCCCTAACTATCGAAATACAGTTAGTAATAAAGTCCCTTAAGGTCAAGAAGGAAGGAGAAAAAGTTTTATTTGAGGATGAATTCATGGTTAAGTGAAAAAAATCTAACTACATTGGAGCACTTGGGTGGTTCTCAGTTAAGCATCCAGCTCTTGGTTTCAGCTCAGGTCATGATGCCATGGTTCATGAGTTTGAGCACAGAGCCTGCTTGGGAATTTTCTCTCTCTTTCTCTCCCCCTCTGCCCCTCCTTTGCTTGCACTCCCTCTATCGAAGTAAATAAATAAACTAAAAAGCAAAGCAAAACAAAAAAACCCAAAAAGCAATTACATGAAGTAATATGTGAAATTAGTAATGTTAAAGGAGACAGTTTAATAGAACATGCATAAGAGCTTTTCATTGAAGACTACAGAAAATAAAAAGAATTGCATGGCAAGTTTCCCAAATTGGTCTATAGATTAAATGCAATCCCAACAAAAATTCTTGTAGAGTTTTTTGGTAGAATTTCATAGTTCAAAAATGTACATGGGAATGTGCATGACCTAGAATAGTCAAATAACTTTTTAAAAGAACAAAATAGGAAGATTTGCACTGCCTGATTTAAGGATAACAATAAAGTTATAATAGTTAGGACAGTACAGTATTGGTAAAAGCATAAACGTGTCAGTAGAACAAAATAGACAATCCAGAAATGGGATGACACAGATAAAATCAGTTAATTTTTGACACAAATACCAAAGCAGTTCTATCGGAAGAAGATTCTTCACCACAAATAGTGCTGAAGCAGCTGTATATTTTTATTCTGCCAAAATAAAAATAAATAACATCAACATTTACCAAGAACAAACATGACCTTGAAAAGGATCAATGTTTAAACATAACAAATGAAGGGAGCCTGAGTGGCTCTGTTGCTTAAGCATCTGGCTCTTGGTTTTGGCTCGGATCATGATTTCAGTTTGCTGGGTTTGGGCCCCCTGTTGGGCTCTGTGTGGCAGCACAGATCCTCCTTGGGATTCTCTCTCTCTCTCCCTCTCTCTTTCTCTCTCTCTGTCCCTCCCCCACCAGCTCTGTCTCTTTTAAATAAATAAACTTAAAAAAAATTTGGGGTGCCTAGGTGGCTCAGTCAGTTAAGCATTGACTTCGGTCAGGTCATGATTTCATAGTTTGTGAGTTCAAGTCCTGCATTGGGCTCACTGCTGTAAGCTCAGAGCCTGCTTCAGATCTTCTGTCCCCCTCTCTCTCTGCCCCTCCCCTGCTTGTGCTTTCTCTCTCTCTCTCTCTCTCTCTCTCTCTCTCTCTCTCTCTCAAAATAAATAAAAACATTAGTAAATAAATGTAACAAATGAAGAAGAAAATATAGGAGAAAATCTTTGGTGCCTTGAAATAGGCAAATATTTCTTACATATAAGCTAACAAGCATTTAGCTACAAAAAAAAATTGCCTTTATCATTAAACCTTTTCTTTGAAGAAAACCCTTAAAAAATGAAAGGAAAGCTATGTAAAGGGAAAAATATTCGCTATACATATATTTTACAAAGAAACCATATCCAGAACATAAAAAGAACTTGTGTGACTCAGTAATAAAACCAAAAAAGAAAAAAAAAACAATTAAAAATGGGCAAAAAAATTGAACAGACCCTTCACAAAAGCAAATATACAAATGCCAAATTTACTCAAAGTAGATGCTTAAATCACTCAACAGAAAAAAATGAAAATCACAATTAGATATCACTGTATAGTCACTAGATTGATTATAATTTAATTTTTTCTTCCTTTTCTTCCTTCCTTTCTTTTCTTTTCTTTTCTTTTCTTTTCTTTTCTTTTCTTTTCTTTCTTTCACGAATGCAGTCCCCCGCTACCACAGATTATGCAGTCGAGTAGGCCTCATTTGAGGAAATTGCAGCAGTCAGCACATCTGGAGTGCAATGGATACGCCTTGCCCTGGGAAAACCACCTTAGTGATCATGGTGTCTCCCCTGCTAGATAAGTGTGGATTGATTAAAATTTTAAAACTGACCTTTTCAAGCAAGTGTTGATGAAGATATGACACAATTGGGACTCTTAATTTTTTTTAAAATGTTTATTTTTGAGAAAGAGAGAGACAGAGCATGAGCAGGGAAGGGGCAGAGAAAGAGGGAGACACAAAATCTGAAGCAGGCTCCAGGCTCCCAGCTATTATCACAGAGCCTGACATGGGGCTTGAACTCAAGAACTGCGAGATCATGACCTGAGCCGAGGTTGGATGCTCAACCAAATGAGCCACCCAGGAGCCCCTTAAACTCTTAAACACTAACATGGGGATAAACATCTACAATTACTCTATAAAATTATTTTGAAATTTCTTAGTAAGTTAAATGTGGATGTAGTTTGGGAGTTGGACATTCAGCTTCTAGGTATTTATTAAAGTCCTCACAAATACTTGTACCCAGATGTTTATTTAAAATTTTTTTCTTATACAAATGTTTATAATACCTTTGTTTATAACTCCTCAAACTTGAAACACCACAAATATCCATTAACAAGTAATTGGTTAACCAAAACATGGCATATCCATGCACTGGAATACTATTCGGTAATGAAAACAAATGAATTACTGATAAACCTAGTAACATAGATGAATCTTGAAATTAGTATGCTGAGTGACTCTAGGAAACACCAGTTTCTTTTGTTTGTTTTGTTTTTGGTCATTGTAGATTTCTTTGCATTTTACAGATTACATATATATATACACACACACACACACACACACACACACACACACACATATGTGTATGTATGTATATAATACGTAATATATTGTTGCAGACTATGAGTCTGGACTTCTCTCTTGTCCAGCAAGAGAATGGACACAAAATTGAAAACTAGAGAGGCTGATGTCCGAGAGGCTATGAGAGCTCTGAACAGGGGTTTTTGTCTCCATATTTATTGAGCTCACAAGATATTACCCACGTGGTGAATGTGAAGAAAACAACATCTTACACACGTGAATGTGGAGAAAACAACCAGACAGTATTCATTAACTTGTATGTGTAAGAAGCAAAGGGTCTGGGGGGTAAGTGGAGTTTGTGAGTAAAGTACAATAGTATACTGGACTTAGATGGAAAGTAATTTCCTGCAGGTGGTATAACAAGTTACTTGTGATCCCATTACAATAGCTCACTAGCTGACCTCAGGTGCTTTTGCCCCGTGGTGGTGGTTTTCTGCCCTGAGCTTTTTTTTTTTTTAACCCATTTTTGTAAGTAGAACCTATTTCCCCACAATATATAATATATATAATAATATATGTTACATGTATATATAATATGTATTATATACATATATAATAGTTTATATTATATACATATAATATGTATACACAAACACACATAAATACATGTATATGTATATATGCCATATATATGTCATACATATGTCCACCTAGGCATTTATCAATTTTGTTATATTTTTGAAATAACCAAATTTTGGCGTTATGGTTTTCTTTTACTTTTAGTATGTTTTCTATTTTACTGATTTGGACATTTTTGATCTTTTGTTTTTATTATGTTACTTATTTATTTTTTTCATTTATTCTTGCTAGTTTCTTGTGAAGGTAGCTTTATTCTTTGTTAACATAAGCGTTTTAAGGGTATAAATTTCCCTCTTAGGACTGCTTTCACAACATTCCCAAAATTTTGAAAAATTATGTTTTATTAATATTCACTTAGAAACATGTATGGTTTTCTTTGCAATTTGTTCCTTTACCCATAGGTTTCTCAGTATTTGGGAATGTTTTAGCTGTCTTATTGTTGGTTTATAATTCAGTCTCATGATAGTTGGAGAGTCTCTTCTGTATGTTTGCATCCTTTGAAATGTGTGGCTCAGGGCATAGTCTCTCCTGGTGGATGTTACATGTGTTCTTGAAAAAAGTGAATTGTGTAAGTTTTGTGTGCTATCTAAATGTCACTTAGTTGAAGTTGATTGATAGTCTTATTCCAATCTTTGATATTACAGCTGAATTTTTTCCCACTTGTTCTAACTTGATCAAGATATCATGGATAGAAGGGTGTTAAAATCTCCAATAATGATTGTCGGTTTATCTCTTCCCCCTTTGGTTCTGTAAGGTTTGCTTTATGTGTCTTGAAGTTCTTTTATTAGGCAAATAGCATTTAGTTTGCTACTATCTTCTTGATGAATTGATGAGTTGTTATTATAAAGTAAACCTTTCTATTTGTGGTAATGTTTTGTCTTAAAGTATACTTTTGTGAGATTAATATACACACGAGTTTACTTTTGCTTATTGCTTCCATGGTATCTTTTCCCCATAATTTACTTTAAATCTATACCTGTGCTTATATTCAAAGTGCATATTTAGAAAAAAAAGATTTAGTTGGATATTGATTTTTTTAATCAATTTTTCCTCTTAGTTGGAGTGTTTAATCCATTCATATAAGTAAATAAACTCACAATGTACCTAATTGGGCTTATCTGTAATGTTAATGTTTGTTTCCTATTTGTGCTTTTGTTCCTGCTCTTTTGTTTCTTTTTCCCTGCCATCAGTACACACACACACACACACACACACACACACACACACGTGCACGCACACACACACATTTAAGTACATACACATATACACACATTTTAGTATTTCATTCTTTCTTCTCTGATGGCTTTTTAAGTCCTAGTACCTTGTACAGTTGACCTTTGCAAATGTGAGGGATAGGGGTGTTGATTCCCTCGATAGCTGAAAATCCACGTGTAATTTTGACTTCCCAAAACCTTAACTACTAATAGCCTACTATTGGCCAGACTCCTTACTGGTAACATAAACAGTGGATTAACACATATTTTGTGTTATATATATTATATACTGTATTCTTACAATAAAGTAGGCTAGAGAAAAGAAAATATTACAACAAAATCATAAGGAAAGTGTATTTACTGTATTTAGTGTTTATTGCAAAAAATCTGTGTATAAATGGACCTGTGTAGTTCAAATCATATTCTCTTTTGTGATGCTGGTATATTACAATTTATCTTTAATTTTTCAACTTAGTTGAGTATTTTACCACTTCACATATAATGTAAGAATATTATAATAAAATAATTCCACTTACTATTACCCATTCTCTAATCCACTGCTGTCCTATATTTTACTTACACGTATGTCATGAACTCTACAATATATTGTTACTTTTGTTTAGTGAGTTTTCTTTAAAAAATAAGAAGGAAAAGTAGTCTTTTAAATTTACCCATATATTTACTTCTCTTTGTTTTCTTCATTTATTTTTGTTCAAATGAATTCTCATCAGGTATTATTCCCTTCACCATGCATGACGCATTTTCTTGGCATCTCTTAGGAGTCTGCAGATGAATTCTTAGCCTTGTTTTATCTGAAAAAGGACTTTACTTTCACTTTGTCAAGGATATTTTTACCAGATACAGAATTCTTGTTGACAGTGTTATTTTATATCCAGAAGTTAAAAGGTGTCATTTTATTGTTCACTGGATTCCATTATTCTTGTGTTTTTCTTGAATATATTGTTTCTCTTTTCCAGGGCTTTTATCTTATTGTTTTTCTTTTTTTAAGGTTTCCACAATTTGACTACGAGGAACTTAGTTTTGCATTTCTTTGTGTTTGTATTTTTGGGTTTTGATAAGCTCCTCCAAATATGTGGGCTGGTCTTCCAGTCATAGCTAGAAATATCGTGGCCAGTGATTGTTCAAATATGTTTTCTGTTTCATTCTCTCTTTACCTTTTGTGAGGTTTCACTTAAACATAGATCACTACACTATCCATAAGTCTTTGAGAACTATTTCTTTTCAATGCTTTTTTTTTCACTGTGCTTCAATTTGTATAACTACTATTATTCTATCTTTATGTTCATTGATTCTTTTCCTTGTGTCCAATCTATTGATCATATCTAATGAGTTTTTTATTTCAAATACTATATTTTTCAGTTCAAGGATTTTCATTGTTTTCTTTTTTTTAATTTTTAATTTCCTATATTTTCATCTCTTCACTTCGCATACTTCATTTTCCTATGCTTTCTTTAGCAGATTTAATTTCAAAGTATGGGTCACCTCTAGATCTATTTCTATTTCATATTTCTTCTTTTAATCATTGTAATATTTTCTGGGTTGTCTTATTATAGTTGATTAATAGACATTGTGGATAACACATTGTAGAGACCCATTTTTCCTTTGTCTTTCTTTGAAAAATGCTACCTTTTGTTTTGAAAGGCAATTAAATTACTGGTAGATCACTTGGTCACGGCGGGGCTTTGTTTTAGGCTGTTGGAATGGTTCATTTCAGTTTTGCCTTTACTATTGGGATAGATTTCTTAGTTGTGGAACATGATCTTCACTCATAAGTTGTAGTCTTAATAGAATTTCAGTGTATAACTGTAAGTATTTATCAAGCCTCTATCACCCTGACGGATTGAATTCCTAAGTCTGTGTCCCAGGTGGTGGGCAGCTTCTGAAATCACCAGTTAATTTCTTTAAACTCTCAGCTCTTGTTTTTCCTGGACCTCTTAGACTTTCTCTAAGTTCAGGAGTCACTTAAGAATTTTAGCAGAGTTCGTACTTAGATTTTAGGATCTCTTCTGTGGATCCCATCTTTATCGGATTTTCCCTTTAACTTTCTTCTCTTTTGGAAGCCTTGAACTCTTAATGCCTGACTAGTCATCCCAGTAAAACTAGTATGTTCTGATGAAGCTGTATCATCTACTTCAACAGACCTGGAGACTTCGCTGAAGGTGGGGAATACATACATTTGGGTCTCATCTTAGTTCCCTTTTTTTCAGATTTCCTAACACCTATAGTTACTACCTGGTCTCCAGTGTTTTTGAACAATAGTTTTGTAATATTTTGTATACCATATAAAATTGCTCTTGGTAGGAGAGTTTTCTAATATAAGCTACCTTGTCATTACCTGAAACCAGAACAAATTTAATATTTTTGTTACAGAGTTCTGAATGGAATTTTAAATCTCGGGATTGTGGTCAAAGTCTCCAACTTGAGGACAGTATATACTAAATAATCTTCAGATGTTCACCAAACCTAATATGGATAGCATAACTCCTCAATCAATAAGTAAAATTTCAAGAGAACCACTCAGAGATTGGGAATGGCTACACACAGGAAAAATTGGTAAATAATTATTTGCTTGGATATTTCCTTAGGAGATAACAATTGCTGATGTATCTCTGGGCTGTTGATACATGCAAAGGAATAGGACCGAGAAAGCAGTGATTGAATTAAAATATAAAATCCAAATTTCTTCCTTGCTGATTCAAACTGTTTAATGTGCTAGGTACATGACACTGATTTTATCATGAGGATCTAAGATGATACATGTGAAAAATGAAACATGGACTGGTCTCAGGAGTGAGCTTTGCCAAAACAGAGTTGTGGAGTGGGTACTGTAATCTGGTTATTCCTACTGTGAACACATTCAATTCAACGATATATTTTAGGTGTGTGTAATATAGTCGAAGTACTTTTTAACAATTGATTTTTTTTCAATTGCCAAATAATTTATATAGTAGGCATAATTTACAAGTATAAGGCAGAAGTAGAAATCTACCATTTCCAATTCATTGATATTAAGTAATCATGTGTTATAAAGAGAAAACAAATGCAAATTGTTGGATTCTGAGGCAAAGGTTACATTGTTGGTATCTTTAATTTTTGTGCATTCAGTTTGAAAAACATTTTTATTTTGTTTCTGGTTTATCTTACTTAACTTTTAAAACCTTGAAAATTGACTGAAGAGTGTACTTTTAACATCTTAAGTCTGTGCCTCTGTTGTTCGATACCTGTATTGTTGAAAATTTCAGGCTAGTGTCTGAATCGCTGAGGTTTATCATGATAAATTGTGTGCAGACTCTATTTTCTGGACCTCAGTGTCTTGTCCTATAAACCATGAGAAGTGGACTTGATCTCTGAGGTCCCTCTCTTTTTATGAATCTCTCACTGCCACCTGCTGAGTTTTTATAGACAAATGCTGGTTTCAACCAACACTACTGTTCAGAAGAATTCTGGATAAACACTTGAAGGGTGAAGGGGCAATTTGGATGACTCATCCACACTTCTAGACTGGTTAGTTTGATACCAGTGACCACAACACATGAAAACACTGCTGTGAGGTGATGACAGGACTTTTCTCTAAGCATTTTGTCACATAACTTTCGGATGAACTTATTTGAAAAAACTTTTCCATCTTTAAGGCCTTTTTGTCACACTTACAGACACAAACATACACACAGCTGTTGTGTTTACAAATCTAATTGTTTTGCTAATAGTATAGAGAAGTGGTCTTCAACCAGGAGATTTTTTTTTCCTTTAGGTGGCACCTGGCAATATCATGGACTTTTTTATTTGTCACAGTTGGGGAATGTGAGTTATCAGCATCTACTGGGTAGGTATCAGGGATGCTGCTGAAAATTCTACAATGTGTAGTGCAGTCTCATAATAAAGAATTATCTGACCTAAAATAACCACAGTGTCAAGTTTGGGAAACCCAGACCTAGAGAGAAAAGTTTTAGATTGATGGTAGCCAAGCCAAATCCATGTGAAGCAAATAATAAAATTCAATTCAACAATATATGTTAGGCATTTGTAATGTAGTTTAAGTACTTACTGTTTAATAATTTAATAATTATAACCATATTTTAATTAATAAATTAATACTTAATTATTTTAACATTTAATTAATATTTAATATCAATATTAATAAACAATCAAACATTAATAAGTATATAAATATAATAAATATAAATATAATCAATAAACAATTAATTTAACATTTCAAAAGTTAATTCAATTAATATTTAATAATTGTAATTATATACAATTGCATATAATTATAATTGTTTATAATATAATTATAAATTATGATTATAATATATGATTAAAATATGGTTATATTATAATTATAATTTAATAGTATATGATTAAAATATGAGTATATTATAAGTAATTATAATTTAATAATTGATTTTTATAGATTGTGTTGCCTTTCTCCATTTTTTTTTGTCACGTTGCTAGCTGCCTACTCTATAAGGAAAAATCTAGTACTTTGATCCCTTTCTTCCCTTTTGTCTTTCTATGTTTACTATTTATTCATAAAGGGAGTCTTCATTTCTAATCATAAACTGAAGTTATGCTGTAACGGGGATTAGTATGAGCAAAAGGGCAATGCTACACTCGAAAAATGTCAGAATATAGGGCACACAGTTTTCTTGTCTTCATTCCAAGGGGATGGAGGAGCTATCTGTCCCTCACGATGGTAGATGGCAGCAGGTTAAATCAAGGCCTTGGTCACACAGTATTTAAAAATAGCAAGAATAGAAGGAGGCCAAAATGCAAAGATATTTGGGATACTGATCTTAGGTAAATTTTGTTTAAACTGAAAGGTGAATCCACAGAGCCATCTGAATTCAAGCAAGTTAGTGAGTAATATAAGGACTTTTATATAGGAACTGACGGAACGTTTCTCTAGAATCTGTGGGGCATCACTTCTCTTTGCATGTAGAGCTTCACAGGATCAGAGATTTCATATGAGTTTGTACTGTGTTCACAGTTAAGGTCTGCCATGAACTAGTTATGTGAAATTAGAAATTTGTTCTCAATTGTTTTCTCATCTGGAAGTGGACTTAATATACCATTTGGGTCATAAAGATGTTGTCAAGAGTAAACAATGTAAAATAGGTAAAAATTTCAGCATGACGCATAATTGAGTGAATTATCAGTAATCGTGACCCATAGTTATCAACAGTTATACTCCAAGTGACTGCACATTTTTAAAAATTTTTAAATTTATTTATTTACTTAGAGAGAGAGTGAGAGAGAGATAGAGAGCCTGAGTGCAAGCGGACGAGAGGCAGAAAGAGAGGGAGAGAGAAAATGCTGTCAGCACAGAGCTCGATGCAAGGCTTGATCTTAGCAACTGTGAAATCATGACCTGAGCCAAAACCAAGAGTCAGATGCTTAACTGACTGAGCCACCCAGGCACCCCTGATCTTCCCTTTTCAGGCACCCCTGATCTCTTCCTCACTTTTATCATATCTTTGTTTAAACATCTTAATTTCAAGTATGGCCTTTTTCTGGCTGTTTAAACCTCTAATATTTCTTAGTATTTTGTATATCCCTTCTGGCTTTTTTTGGTAATAGTTAACATTGTTATACAACATTTAATTTGTTTTTATTTCTTAATTTTTGTCTTCTGCAATAATATAAGCTTTTTCAGGTCAAGGAGTATTTTGTCTATTTTATACGTCATGGTATCCTCAGAGTCTGTAACCTAGTACAGAGCAGGCACTCAACTGCTCAGTATTTGTGGATGAATGAATAAATAACAAAATTTGTTCTGCAAGGAAATGATGTAGCCCTCTGTCTTTCTAACCTGTGCATGTTCTTTTTTTCTCATTGGCAGTTGAATTATCCCAAGTTTTCTTGTACTATGACAATTATTGACAATTTATTATGACAATAGGAAAAGCACTTTAATTTCTATTTGACAGAAAGGGTTCATTACTCTGTGATGGGATAATATTTTGAAATAGGAACTGGTGGCCTTTCTCTTTGTATTTCCTATAAACCTGACCTATTTCCCACTTGGTCAGGAGCCAGAACTTGCCACATCCATGCCTTAGGAAAAGTTTGTTACAGCTGAAAAGAGGAGTAACAGTTTAGGTTTCAAAATCATAGGACCCAAGGGAACTCAAAGCTATGAAAACATGTAGCAACTCAGAGCAAGATTTTCTTCCCTTGTAAGTAGCATAGATTCCCTGGGTGATGGGGAATTGGAGAGTCAGGGGCAGAATTAACAGGGAATAGGTGGCAGGAGAGAAAGGGAGATGTTTACCTTGGCTCTCTGTTGGCATAGCAATTCCAGATAGATTTGAAAATGCAAGTACAGAGAGAACCCATGCTTCATTTTCTGACTAGTAATCAAGACAGAAGAAGGGCTCTAGAGTGAAAATGGCCATGTGGTTGACCTGGGAAGATGGACCTGAGACACCCTGACCCCCTCATGACATTACTGTGATCTTGGCAAACTCACCTCTGCATCCCATACCCTTTCATTTCCTGCTTTCAGGATGTCCATCACTCTTTGTTAGCATGACCAAGTTTTCATGGGCTGCTGCTGTTTTGTGGGCTCCTCACTCATGACTGCCCAAAGATGCTTCCTCTCTTCTCTGTGAGAGGAAAATGGCCCTCATGTCCTTAATGTACAAATCCCCTTTGTTGACATCAAGTCTTATTTCTAGAAGGCACTTCCATTTTATGAAAATCTCTCCTGCAAGTCTATGTAGTATTTACTTTTCACTCTCTTGTGAATAGTTCTTTCTTGATAAGAAAAGTAGAGAATTTTCGAATATAGTTGGGATTTTTACTCCAATTATTCTAGGCCCATGGTTTTGTGTAAGGCTCATCTTCTGACATACCAGAAGCAGTGCAAACCAGTGAGATTTTTTGCATTTGCTCTTCTGGAAATTTCTTTACTTCAACCAGTACTCTTTTGGAGTGAAAAACTTTTCTTTCCCCCTGCATTATTAAAACCTTCCCTCAACAGAGAATTATCTAGCAATCCATGTCCCCAGCCCATCTCCAAAGCCTCATTGGGTTTATTGGCAGGTGAAATGGTTTGCAGATCTTAGGATGTGGAAAGAATGGCTGATTTCCCTGTCAACTGTGTTAACATGTCCTTTCTTCATTTTCTGGTTCATTGCCTGCTGCCTGCCTTGTTGCCTTACAATTGGGCTCAGGAGTATCAAGATAACCAGTTATTTCAGTGGTCTCTTATGATTGGATATGCCACATTTCTGCCAGAATACTGCATGCTGGCTATGTTTCTAGCCATTGCATCTCTGATTGGGAGTCAATTTCCACTTGTTGGCTGATTGTGTTTACTGAGAAGACCTAAAATACTTTATATCTAGACCTCCATATCTGAGTGGGAGATAACATTAAAACTTCACAGCTGCCACAATAGCTGCAGTAAAAGAACCAGGCTCAAAACATCTGTGTCGAAGTAGTGTGGTTCTGTGACAGTAATCCAGGTAGATGTGAAACAAAAATTTCCAAAAAACAATGGCAGTGTAAATTGAGTAAATTTCTATTCACAAATAGAAAGAACATTAGAAAATAAAATCAGAACTATTTTTACTGGATAGGAATAGTGAGATACAAGGATGACTTTCATTTGTTTATTTTGAGAAAGAGAAAGGGGGAGTGAGAGTGTGTATGTGTTCACACATGGAGGAGAGGCAGAGAGAGAGAGGGAAAGAAAGAATCCCAAGCAGACAGAGCCCTATGTGGGGCTTGATCTCATGAACCGTGAGATCATGACCTGAACTGAAATCAAGAATCAGACGCTTAACTGACTGAGCCACCCAGGCATCAAATAAGGTTGAGTTTTTTAAAAAGTTTATATATTTATTATTTTAGCTTCACTGTAAGTTAGTATTATTTATTATCAAGGAAGTGGAACACAAGGGTTGGATAGGTATGTGTCACATGAGAGAAAGATGAACTGTTTGTTGTTAGTTGTCGACCATAATCATGTGTAGACAGTGGTGATAACCAAATTAGAACGCTTCTATCTCTATAACTGATTACAATTATTATTGAGAGCATAGGTGTTTGTAAATTGTTTTAAGTGTACCTGAAAACAGATGGACTCGACAGTGTCACATATAAGCCAGGGGTCACATATAAGCACCCATGTTGTGTTATTTTATTAAGCAGAATAATTTAGATGTCATAAAACTGGCTTCTAAACATCCCTGGTGCTCTCTCAGCCTTTACACTATTGATGTAATATGAACAAGATTAACAGCTTAAAAAAAAAATCTCCTTTCTATGAACATATGAAATCAATAGACCAAGACAGGTGAATCATCTTTGATTTGGGCTTTAAGTTCACATTTCCTCTTTTGAAATTCTATAGAGCTGCTTAGCTTAATCCCTGCACAAAGAAAGGCAATTTAAAACTATCAAAAGGTCCAAAGCATCTGCCTTCCCTGGGAAAAATTCTCGATGGCCTATCTGCCTAGTAACATTTGTTTAGGTGCTGGAGTGACAGGGTCATGCCTCGGCCTGCTTACTTTTCTCTGAGTCTCTCTTTGCAGATATTTCTGCCTATTGACAATTATATATTTATGTTCATTCATTATGATTCAGATGTGGAAAAAGATGCGCATATCAGCAACTTGGGCAAAGGTGACTTGACGAGAATTGAGCCTTCTCTTAAGCCCACTGTTTTTGTCCAACTTCTGTAAATATCACAGAAATTAGAAGCCTCCTTTAAAACTACCTACATTCTCTAAAAATGTTAGAAGAACGCTCCTTCCATTTTGCATTTTTCTATTTTAAAATAAATTCACATGGGAAACTGGATGATGTGATGTGGCAGTATCATCAAATTCTGTCCTTTTTATTTTTTAGTTTTTTAATGTTTGTTTCTGAGAAAGACAGAGACAGAGTGTGAGTGGGGGAGGGGCAGAGAAAGAGGGAGACACAGAATCCAAAGCAGGCTCCAGGCTCCGAGCTTTCAGCACAGAGCCTGATGCAGAGTTTGAACCCATTAGCGGTGAGATCATGACCTGAGCCAAAGTCATTTGCTCAACTGACTGAGCTACCCAGGTACCCCTGGGTACCCCTAAATTCTGTCATTTTTTTAAAAGTTTATTTATTTTGAGAGAGAGAGCATGTGTGTGCAAGTGGGAGAGAGGCAGAGAAAGAGACAGAGAGACAGAGAGAATCCCAAGCAGTTTCCATGCTCACTGCCTCAATGCAGAGCTGGTCCAGGGCTCAGTCTCAAAACTGTGAGATCATGATCTGAATTGAAATCAAGAGTCAGTTGCTTAATCGACTAAACCACCCAGGAGCCCTAATCTGTGCCCTTTAATAATAGAGTAAAAGAGCAGAATTCAGCTAGCATAATACATTCAATTCAATCATTCAACAAATATTTGTAGAGTAACGATTCTCTGCAAGCCCTTTGCTAATTGGGGAACAAAACATACGAAGAATCCTGTCTTCATGTAGTTTATGTTCCAGTGAGAGGCACTGATAATAACACGTTCATTCATATTTGTATCTTCAGCACCTGTTACCCAGAGAGTGTCCAGTAAGTATGTGTGTATGGAGTGAGCGAAAAAGTGAATTCTGGAATCCATGAAGGACTTCAAAGTGATTGTTATTCCTGTTCTATTTTTCAGAAATTATTTCAGGAAACAAAATTCAGTTATAGAAAACTACCTGGTATATATACCAGAGCCGAGATGACATATACGCAGAGTAGTGCTGGCTACATCTGGCACTGTGGTCACTAGTCTGTGGCTGATTCCTTATTAACAGGTATAGATATAATACTGGGTTTTTATTATAAAAATAAGTAGAATATAAATAATTTTGGATTGGATTTTTTGGTTAAGACCTCCTTCATAGTCTTCTAAGATTAAACAGCCATTTTTTTTGCAGTGAATCTTTTTTTTTTTTTATTCGTATAATTTTTTTTTTTTTTGTCACAACCAGGCATTCTGTTAGCTGCTGGGGATACAAAAATGAACAAGACATAGCCCCCGTCGCTTGAAAAGCATAGTTTAGTCTTAGATTTTAAGGGGGCAATTAACATGAAGTCAATCACAATATAGTATGATATATATAAAGTGGGGCAAGATGGGAGCTGTAGGTAAGTATAACTTTACTTTTTTTTAAATAATGCCTATTGAACAGTTCTATCTAGCCACATACAAAATCAGTGGCTCTGAGTGCACAAGAGGAAAGCACTGTAACTTTTCTAATGTGGTCCTTTTTCCCCCTGTTAAATTCAATTTAAACTGATTTGGGGTTGACTTTTAGCTCCTTTGTACCAGTTCTGTGGTTATGGACAAGTATCCTAAGACTTGCTTTGTCAATTTATTAAATAAAGATAATGATGCCTACCTCAAAAAAAAAAAAAAAAGCTTAGGAAGAATAATTTTGAAAACATATATGTAAAGATACTAGAATATATCTAACAGACTCCAAAGTAGGTACTGTTTATTATACCTCACATTATCTTTGATAGCAAATGTCAAAATTTAGAAATTGCAGACCATGGGTGATTGTGAAAAATGTATTTCCTCTTTATCATGCCCAAATCTCTCTGATTGCTACTCCACAAGGGAAATAGCTGTTCTTTGAGTGAGTAGGAAAATTAGTGTTCTCATGTTAAAAGTAAATGCACTTATGTGGTCCTGTACTTAAGAAACCCCTTTCTGAGTGTATGCCATGTTTCTGATAATATGGAAAATAAACATTTTTGCTTTTCTGTCATCAGAGTACATTATGCAAGGAGATGTTACTAGGAATGTTCTATACCTATCAGAGATCAGATGTGTATATGAACTTCTCTTATTTCACCTATTTATCTGGGGGCACAGGCCTTGCTGGATAACTGGCTTGGTTTTAAAATGTGATCCTGCTTCATTTAAGAACTGAAAGAAAACAGATACATAAATTTTCTAGTGGTCAAAGAAAAGAAAAATGACACATTAGTGACAGCTCAGTGAGAGTGTATTTCACATCCTCCATGTCATGCATTTTACTCTTGGTACAATTTATATGAACAAAATATGTCCTTAACGGGAGCTTATCATATATCCTAGGTTAAAACATTTTAAAAAAACCTGGTTTTATGCAAAGCTCTGTATTTGTTTTGTAACACAGTGAAATCCCAACAATATCAGCTTCTCTCAGTCCAAGTTCACATCATTATATAGTTATAAAATATACTTTTCTGTATCTATATATTAATTTTATGAGTAAAATAATATAATTTATATTTGAAATCAATTAGAATATTGCCTTAAAAGATACCATGTTCTCTGTATAAAGCCAAAAATAAAACATTGAATTTCAATTAAGCAGACATATTGGTTCCAGAAGATATATAATTTACTTGGAAGCCATCCAAATAAATGTATTATTTTTTGTTAAAATGCTCTAGCTTTACTTTTTATGAGTGCTGAACAGACCTTTCTGATGTTCACTGGGCTTTGTGGCATATGTCCTGACGAGTATTGTTTTTCAATGTCTGTTGCATAACAAAAAGCTGGAGTTGATCCCTGCGTGCAGTGTGGTTTGTCTCTTTTGAGTTCACAGGCAACAATAACCTCTCATCATGATTACAGAGTCTCTTGCAGAAAGATGGGTCTAATCCCAGTGCTCCATCAACTCAGTAATCTATTCCAATCAGTATGTGATGGATTTGACAGGCCATCTCTAGCCAAGTGAGACACATTCAGGCAGGTCAAGCAACTTAGCAGTCTGTGCAAAATATTGGGGCATATCCTTGTGCTGCATAAAAAACTATACATGCTAAAATCATGTCTGGTTTTTGTTGATAGAGAACAGATATAACAAGTGTCCAGATCTACAGTTCACAACACCCCCGTTATTCTAGTCATTGGACACATCCATTCAACAATAAAAATTAAGGACAAATAACCTGAGGTATTACATTTGTAACAATGGCAATAATTCAAGGTTATTAAATGAGCTAATTGTTGCAATACATGAGATTTTCTTAAAGCATTTTTATGTTTCTTACAAATCCCTCACTTCTGAAGATCATGAATCAACCCTCACAATTCAATTTTGAAAGGCATAAATAAATAAATAAATGTATATAAATATATATTTAAAGATACAGTTTAAGATAGCAAGCATCATCTTTCTTTATATATTAAATGTAATAACAAGAAAAGGACTCATTTAAAAAAGAAATCATGGTATTCTTCAAATCTAGCTCCTGTACGAAGTCATTTCTTATTCTCAAGACTGGGAAACATGGAAAGAAGCCCTTCTATGGAATATGTCACACTTGAAGATTTTATTTTAACTAGGGAAGATTAGTCTCACTTATGTATTTTTTTTTCCTTTTTTATATTAGCACTTACAAGACAAGGAAAGAATTTAGAAACCTGTAATTACTCAATATATACGTATTGCTCTAGCTGATAATAATGATAATGAAATACAAAATGTCTTTTATAAGAGGCAGAATCAAAACTTAAAATCCACAGATAATAAGTGGTGTTTCATGTTTTTGTCCTAGGGACAAAATCAGTTGTGAATTTAAAGTGTTTCTTAAGATAAAATAGAAGTCATGTAAAATAGTTCAACGTTACTTACCCTATTTCACAAGCCTTTTTTCTTTTTTAAATACACACCCTGGCAACTTACTTTGGGTATGTTTGATTTAACTGCCATTTGAAAGATTTCAGTATACTCCAAATACTAGAATAAAAACAACTTAGTAAATGTACTTCAACTACTTTTGATGTCTGATAAAAGCAGGTTTAGGGAAATTTTTGAAAGGATATCAATTTAAAGTGCTTACTTTTCATGCTCTACTGTTTCCTGACTTTTCCCCCTAGAGCTCAGCTGGCTCCCATGATTTAACAGCAAGATTTAAATAAAAAAGAAATCCTAATCTTTCCATCCTTCTTTGCCTTAGGGCTAGATTGTACACAGTAGCTGTTAATCTAAAAGTTTTATCTAAGATTTTGAAAAGCAGCTTTGCATGTGATGTGAAAATAGCATAACCTCAAAGCACTAAAAGTGTTTTCCATTTTCTCTAATGAGAATGTAACTCAAAGAAGCAGAATTCTTGTACAAATGTATCTTGAGTCTTTAGTGGCCACGTAACTGTAAGTGGGTGCATCTTAATACTAGCCTCTGTTCCTACCCACTCCCCAGCACCCGGTGGGTGGATTTGCTTGAAGTAGCTGAAGGGTGTTTGGCTAAAAATACATTGGAAACAAACCATGGTGTTTGTGGCAGCACTGAAGTGAATCTTCTGTTACCGAATACCTGCACAACCTTTTAATTCGGTAATGTCCTTTATTGTTGGATTTCTGCTCATTGTAGTGAGTGGAGACTGTTCTTTGGGTTTGGCACTTTAATCACTGGAGTGTATCAACAAATTCGCTGTTGACCATAATAAAGGAAGTAACTGGTTTTAAATAAAAGAACCTTTCTTATAATAAAGGTAAAACTTAAGACACAGTAAGAGGTCTGATTTGGAAAACACTAAGTAGATTTTTGCTATGATTGGGAAGGGAAGAATATCTTTAGAAGCTATTTAGTAAGATACATCTGAGGCAAGAAAATGCTGTGCTTAGTCTCATCAGAAGATGATGGCACATTCTTGTTCTTAACCCAGAAAAGAAATAGAAAAGAACTTTAAAAAGAATTAAAAAAAAAAACAACAACTGGCAAAGCCTGTAAACATTTCCTTCTCGGTATGTTTCATCCATCATTCGTTAATTTTCATCAGGTTTCATGGATACGAATTGTAGGATTGTTTTGGAAGTAATTGAATTGGGCTAAGGTTAGAGGTAGCTTCTAACTTAAACTTAACCATTTAACAGATTCCTGCCAAAGACTGAGAATCTACATTAAAAGGAAAATAGCAGCAAGGGAGCTAGCTAATGTCTCTGAGCTGTGTAATTCCACCCTTGACCACCCGTGTCATTGTCACCCCACAGAACCTTGAACTCTGCCTGCCAGAAATCTGCATTAAGACACTGCCCTGACTCCCACTGCTTTTCAAGGGTCTCTGTGGGGGAGCAAAACCGAGATTAATATGCGTTGAAAAATCAGATGCCCTCAGCACATTTTTGTCTGACCTTTGCACAGTTAAACGAAAATATTTCCTCGCTGGGAGTTTTTGGCTTCATGTCAGGTTTGCAGGAGGAAAAAAAAAAAAAAAGTTCTCACAGTATAAGGAAGAAGGGATGCTCATCAGTGCACCTTGACAGATATTAGTAGTAGAGAGGTGATTCCAGGCAGGCTTGTCTCTCCTTCCTTTCCTCTGCTCTTGGTGTTCTACCCTGGGGCAGAATAACTGATGGAAAATTACATGTATAGAAGAGTTGAATACTGCTTTAAAATGCCAATAAGGCAAGCTTGGGAGCAGACAATAGAAGCTTTATTTCATTTTATTTTATTTTGCTCTGGAATGTTCTGTATGCCAAAGCCTGTGGCGGAGCTAGGTGAGTAGGAGAAAATCAGACGTGTAGAAAGTTAACCTTGAACAAAGAAATCACCAAAAGCTTCATGTCTGCTGTGCAGAAAGCTTTTTCAGGGGCAAAGCCAAATCAATTGCCATGAAATATGTGGCTAACACAAATGCAAAAGATTTTCCTCACTTCCTTCCCTCCACAAAGATTTTTCCTAGTCTCTTTCTTCTTCTTCCTTTTTTTTTTTCTTCTTGCCCAAAGTGCCCGAGGGAAGTTACGCAGGCTAGTAGCAAGAGATTGGCATTGTCTTTGTCTTGTGAACATTGTGGGCTTTAGGGCTAAGCTGGATCCTGCCTGCTCCCTTGTCTTCTGTCCGTCTTTCACCCATGGAATCTGGGGGGACTCTGCTGTCACTGTCTTGCCAGGATGGGAAAAGAATAGGCAGTGAGTGAAGGTTGTTACTATGTGTCAAAGTCTAGAGGAGAGGCAGTCAAGATATAAAAAAAAATGGAAGTCCTGGAAACCAGTGTTGTTGATCTGAGAGAATGTAGCTCTGAGAGGGGCTAGGTATGATGGTCTGGGGTTGCATGATGCCATGGGGGAATTCCATTATACGGCTGGGTAGGAGTTTAGTCGTTGTCCAGCCTGGTAGCCTAACCTTGGATTTGTGTAGGTCATTGCCTGAGCATAGCAAGCAGAAGCAGAGAGGTGGCCCAGAGTCAGTGTCCTGTAAAGAGAGGAGGGAAAAAAAGGGCAAGAAAATCCCTCTCAGTATTAAGAGCAATCTAATTTTGAACAGAAAAGCTTTCAACTTGTTTTGCCTGTTAGAAGAAAGCTAAATAAGGAGAATGAATTTTAGTTCAGTTTTCTCTATTTTTTTCCCCTTCCCTATCTTTTCTTTTTCAAGTGATAGAACCAAGTGGTTTTTTGTTTTGTTGTGTTTTTTGGTGAGAAGGAAGTTGAATATATTCAACCACCAGAAATCCACCTTATTGTTCACTTGTAATGGGAACAGTCTTTCTTTTTTTTTTTTTTTTTTTTTAAAATTTTTTTTTTTTTGAGACAGAGAGAGACAGAGCATGAACGGGGGAGGGTCAGAGAGAGGGAGACACAGAATCTGAAACAGGCTCCAGGCTCCGAGCTGTCAGCACAGAGCCCGATGCGGGGCTTGAACTCACTGACCTCGAGATCATGACCTGAGCCGAAGTCGGCCGCTTAACCGACTGAGCCACCCAGGCGCCCCGGGAACAGTCTTTCAAAACATGGAAGTTATAGTGATCCAGTAGACCTGGTTCTGTGTTGTTTGTGTGGACGTGTGCCTTTGTCTCCCTGCTCAGAATCCTCATGGGAGGCTTCCGTTGAGAATCCCTTTCTGTTATAAAAAATCCCTGGAACCATTTGGTGAGACCTCCGAGAATAAAAGGTAATATGGTAAGATAGGCGCTTCCTTGGCCCTGACTTCCCTAAACAGTTCAATTAGCTGTCCTAGGACGAGAAAAATGGAAGCTGTGGTCACAAAATGTTGTCCTAGCTGCAGACTGAGGGTCTTTTGATATATTAACATCATTAATAATAACATGTCCTGTGTCGCTTTTTGGGGTTAGTAGAGAATGTAAGGATTATTTGAATTGATAAAACTTGTTTTCTGTGAATGTTATTGATTGAATTAGAAATGGTGTGCTTTGTGGGGGTATTCTTCCTCATCATTAAAATAATTCACGCTGTCAACACACCTTGAAAAGATTAAAGCGAATATACCTTGAGGTAATTAACAGAGAGGAATTACTTCATAGACTAGAAACAGACATTCTGCTATTTTTCTCTTTTCCAACCTGATTGTCTTCTTACAAGGAATGATTCTGCCACCTTGAGCAGCATGCTCTCCTTGTTTTTTCCCCACGAGGAAACATTAATCAGTTTCTGATTACTGTCTTATGCTTGTCAGGAGGTAGATGGAGGTTTCAAGAAGAATTTAAGAGAATTTGTAAACTCTAGCTCTGGGAATTGAGTCAACATATTAAATGGGGGAAGTTAGTCACCAGGGTGATGGGTTAGAAATGGGTTTTTATATTTTGCTAAAAATAACACTTTTTTTAAAGGAGCTCAAAGAAGCATGATGGTGCTTTAGCCAAACTACTTGCATTTCTCTTTTCCCTTAAAATTTGGGTTTTTAATATATTTTGGGGGATGCCGGTTTTAGATAAAGTTCAGGGAAAAGCAAAAGTTTATCACAATTTAAGAAAATAAGATGTAGTCTTGAAAACTAATAAATCATTAGGAGGGATGAAATTGAACTCAAGTTCTTTCTGATGTATCTGTTTCTGCTCGATGATGTATAGCTTGATTCAGTCCCACATCCAGATGTTGGTTTATCTTAAGTTATTTCTTTTGAGTTCGAAAATTATTATTCATAGACCATTGAGGCTGTCAGAAAATGCATCATGGCTTTGTAAGGCAGTTATGCATAGTTTTAGATTAAACATTAATCTGAAATTATGAAGGGATTTCTCACAAAAGATATTAAGTTCAACATTCATACTACATTAAAAACATGGAAGGTTGAATATTATTAACTTGAGAAATAGCAGCAAGCGGATTATCAATTTACTTCTTGTTTATAGACCACTTAGAAATATATTCCTTCATGTGCTGAATGTATTTTGTATATTGCCCAAAACTATTATTGGTTTCTTTCACTGGTAAGTGGAGAAAATTGCTCATATTGAGATTCAAACTTCAGGTGACCGAAACGTTTACATCACAGATCAATCTTCTTAAGAAACCTTATTGTCTTACATATTAAATTAAAAGTTTTGCTATTCTATGGGGCTCCCGGGTGGCTCAGTAGGTTAAGCATCTGACTTCGGCTCAGGTCTTGATCTCACGGTCTGTGAGTTTGAGCCCCATGTTGGGCTCTGTTCTGACAGCTCAGAGCCTGGAGTCTGTTTCAGGTTCTGTGTCTCCCTCTCTCTCTCTGCCTCTCCCCTGCTCATGCTCTGTCTCTCTCTGTCTCAAAAATAAATAAAACATTAAAAAAAAAGTTTTGCTATTCTAGCCTTTAACTTACAAGTTGAAATCATATACGGTATCGCTATATTGCTGATGCATATCACCTCAGCGAACCATCTGAAATTATGGAAATGGCACTGACTGGAATGATCATGCTCATGAAGAAATGCTTTCATCATTTATTGATCATATGAAACACTCTTGAGTGTCACTATCTTTGCTGTTGTCGATTGTTGTTTGGCATAGTCCCTAAAAATTGTAAATTAAATGGCTTTGGTTTTATCATCTTCTTAATTTTATCATTTGTTCAGTACTAAGCCATGAAGGTATATATTGTTGTCTAAAACAATAAAATAGTGTAAGGATTGACTTTCAGATATAATCTTTTATTATTCACTGGATAACACCTAGCTTTGTTAGCACATAACTGTGCTTCATTGGTACTGATTTCAGTGCATGTTTCCTAATCTGTATCATGATTCATGACACAGTGAGCTTAAAAAAAAAAAAAAAAAGACTTCTTCCTGGGGAACCCTGGTGGCTCAGTCATTTAAGCATCCAACTTTTGATTTAAGCTCAGGTCATGATATCATGTTTCATGAGTTTGAGCCCTACATCGGGCTCTGCACTGACAGTGCAGACTGTCTGTCTGTCTGTCTCTCTCTCTCTGCCCCTCCCCCTCTTGTGCTGTCTCTATCTGTCTGTCAAAAAATAAAGTTAAAAGTCTTCTTCTATGGTATGGACTTCTGGAGGTATTTAAAATGATGTTTACCAAGTACTTCCTACCCATATCTACCACACTTAAACTAAGAGCTATTTATAATAGGAACATTAGTTCTATCCAAATGTAAAGTGGGAAATCTAGTAGTATGATTTTCAACATTCAAAGCAGTGATGTTATGTGACATCCCATAGTCATTTAACATAGGAGTCTTGCCAATATTCCAATCTGCTTTCTCTCAGAGGAGGATATTTTTCATTTAATTAGTGGATGGCTTTGCTTTTTTATATGCTTAAGAGCAGTACAACTTTGCATGATGCCTCTATAGTTTTAGTTTTTTTTCTCTGCCTTTAGTGACAAAAAAACATAAATTTCACATTAGAAAGCTGTACTTAGGATTTATTATGTAAAAATTCAGTTGTTTACTAGGAGATGTGCCACGTTATGCTGGGAAAATTTGGAGAAAATCCTGTATGATTTCATTCCTTCAAATGGGCCTTAAGATGCTAAGCACTAATTGCTTGTGAGAACACTGGGCACTATAGTTACGGTCCCTGTCCTTGGAGAAGATAAATAGAATATTGCACTTTTTGTAATAAACCTGTTTGCTGAAAGGTAAAAAAACTGAAGGAGCATTGTTACCATTTCTCTTTGAAGTTACTCCCAACTTGCAGTTTTTTTAAGTTCTTCTGAGTGAGACTGTCTGCAGTAACATGGCTGTTTTTCCCCAATGGTTGAAGAGAGCTTCCTAATCTATTTTTTTAATGTTTGTTTGTTTATTTTGAGAGAGAGTGAAAGAGAGAAAGTGAGTGAGCAGGGAAGGGTGGGGGTGGGGGGGGGGGGGAGAGAGAGAGAGAGAGAGAGAGAGAGAGAGAGAGAGAGAAAAGGGGAAAGAAAGAGAGAGAGAATCCCAAGCAGGCTCTGTGCTGTTAGCCTGGAGCCCAACGTGGCACTCGATCCTGTGAACCATGAGATCATGAGCTGAAGCTAAATCCGAGTCAGCTCCTTAACCCAGGGCCCCCCAAATCTCCGTTCTAATTAAAATTAACCATCACTACTGCTGTTCTGACCTGGTCTACAAGGAGTTTGGAACATGCCACTGCTAAGCATGCCAATCTGACCTATCGATTATTTTGAGTTAAAGGCGCTGGAAAAACCTCAAATAAAGGAAAAATACCTTGCTCTTTCTTATTAAAAGAAGGAGATAAAGTTCCTATATGAACGATGTTTTCCATATACCAGAAGGCAAATAACATTCTAATTATGAAGGATGAAAAGTTGAGACCAAGAGAATCTTATACAAACAGACCTTGTTAAAATGTTATCTTCCTGTAGCTTTTGCACTTAGCTTAGTCGTGTTTCCACAATTGTGTCTCCTTGTTCAACATAATATAAAAGTAGGTAGGTTTTGCTATTTCTTTGGGTCCTCGATTCCTTATGAAGGCTCTGATGTCAAGTAAAACTTGTATTAAATACATTTGTATGCTTTTTTCCTGTTGATAGATCCTAAGACCTGCCTTATGTGAATTTAATTCTCAGGTCCAACTAAAAAGAAACCTAAGAGGTAAAGGGAAAAGTGTGGCCCCAAATTTGTTGTAAGAAGGTTGTGTATAAAAATGTCATCAGCCTGGATTGAATACCTGAGTTAGTTCAAAACCTAGTATGATCACTTACTAGCTTTGAACTTGGGTAAGTCTCATCTCTTTATCTTTATAACAACTACAACCATACTTATCTTGGGAGGTATTGTAAGCATCACCTACTAAAACCCACTCCGCCAAACACACACTGTAAGAGACATGATTTGCTGAGAAGAACTAAGTTGATGTGGAATTGTAATTCATCCTGTATTTATTTGTCTTTATTGTACCAAGAATTCCACGAGAAAGCCACAGAAATAAATACCACAGGACAGTTAATTTGGGTTATGACACTAATATTACCAATGAAAAGATGTGATTGCTGAACTAATTTGATCTCAGAGTAAAAACAAAGCTGTCATCTGGCAGGAATGTTGATTTAAGAAGGAAGCATATTTTAGCTGCATAGGATATTAGAAATAGTATTCAGTCACTTACTTTACAAATAAGGCAACTCAGGTTGGAGATGTTCATTGACTTATATTTTGTTTACTGACTTGTATTTTGGCATCATACTGCAAGTTCATGGGAAGCTAGTCCTAGGAAGTTCTCTTTTGGGTGCAAGTTTTACTTGCTCCGTTATCTTTAGTTGGAGCTGTTAAGAAAGGCGCATCTAGGGAAAAAGTTACGATGTTGTAACTTGTATTCTCTTTGAAAGATTAAAGAAGTCAAAATTTCCAAGTCACCTCATCAAATGTACTTTGGAATTTAGTAAAATCAGTTTATTTGGTTTTCATTTAGTTACTACTTTTTATGGGAGAGCCATTATATCTTGACACGTAACCGTGTGCTTTCCCACGCTTTCCAGCCCTGTCAGAGATGGCAAGGACCAAGTAATTGGTTTGGCCAGTGGATTGGAAGTGGAAGAGACATGTATCATCTGTAGGCAAAGGCAGTAAAAATCCCCAGGGAGCTCTCTAGCTCACTTCTCCTCTCTGGTGTGCTAGAAGGCACATGCACCATCATGATGTAAGGGGACTGTCATCACTGCTTGTCCATGCTTCCCCGGAGGGCCACCTCATGCATGCATGCTCTCTAGAAGTGACAAAGAAGCCACTGAGCTTTTAGAGTTTGGGTATTACTACTGCAGTGCCTGGCCTAACCTGACCTGTGCAGTTTTATTTTGTCCTTATTATAAGTTATGGTAAATCACTGAAGAAAAATCCAGGGACATACAAAGTAGCTATTCACAACCCCATTACTAAGAAAGTGTCACTTGAAAGTTTTGATGAATGTTTGGTCATAAACAGATTTAATATACTATGTGAATGTTGTATACATATAATGTAAAATATGCCATAGAATATACATATTATATAAAAATTATGATAATAAGTAACATTTACTGAATACTTATTGTACTCATGAATTGTGCTAAAAGCCTAATATGGATTATCTCACTGAACTCTCAAAATCCCTGCAAATTTGGATTTTCTTAACTCCACTTTATAGGTGAACAAACTGAATTTTGGAAAGGTGAAAATAATATCCCAAAGGTACAACAACTAGTAAATGCTGTAGCCCAAATTGGAATTCATTTGCCCGATTCTAAACTGGGGTTTTACCTACAAAAGCATATTGCCTCCATACTTGGATGCTATTATACATACAATTTAAATATTCTTTTTTTTTTTTTTACCTAAAATACATAAATGTTTTCAAAGGGGTTATTTATTTTCCTACAACATGTTTTAAATGCCTGTAATGCTATATTATTAAATAATTAATAGGCCAATCTTCTATTATCGGGTTTTTGTGTCATTAACAACAAAGTGAAACGTGTATTTGAAAATAAAGTTTTGCATACATATGATTGTTTTCTTAGGATCAGTTCTAATATGCTGAATTTCAGAATCAAAAGGAATGCATGTTTTTAGGATTTTCTTTGAATTATTGTCACATTACTCCTCATGGAAGTTTTTACCAATTTAAATTCCATCAATCTTGTATAAGATTGTGTTTTTCCCCCAAATCTTTGCAACATATTGGCTATTTTATTTAAGGTTGCATTTCTTTGATTATTTTTTCAAGTTGATTATTTTTCTGTTGCTAGTAAGCTGTTTATAGTCCTTTATTGCTATATATGTTCTTTACTCATTTTTTAGTTTAGAAGTTAACATCTATTTTGAAAATAATTATTCATCTCTTGTGCTGCTATGGCAAACACTTCGAGGAAAAAAGTTGAGTTTGAAGCTATAGTATGTATTAAGTTTCTTATGGCTAAGTAACTTAGGTTTTGAATTTGTGAAATTCTGATCTTCTAATATTTTAGTAGAAATTGCAAAACTAAGTTGTATCTTTCAAAGCTTACCCATGAAACACTCTCTAGTCACATGACCTTGACCAAAACATGTGTCTGCTATAACTTACAGTTTGCTCTGATTATAAAACACAGGTAATACCCTCCATGATGTACGTAGAAGGGCCAATTGGAGCAATGGTAGAGATAACACCTCTGAAAGAGGTTTAATGTTTGGACGATACAATAAATTTTAAGGTGTGATTTCCATGTAGTATATTTCTCTTAGTTACAAGAAAAAAGTCTAAATGATATAGTGAAATTGGGCAGTTTGGAATGGATGAAGGATAAAGCAAACATCCAACTTGTGGGGGAACATTGAGTAGGCAACATATATGACATTTAAACAATTTTTGTCCTCTCAATTGCACTGTCATTTTTTTGCATTCCTCCATATTGTGTATGTGTGTATATTTACTGCACACGCGCGCACACACACACACACACACACACACCAGCTGTAATTAATTATATAGTACCAGGAATAACCTCTCTTTATGTGTCCAAATGAAAGACCTTTTTGCTGTGATTCTGTAAAAAGGATAGAGCTCTAAGATCAAACATGCCATTTTAAAGTCACTGTAAATGTATAAAAGAATGTAGGCAGCTAGCTCTAATTTTGGGAATGATGACAATTTGTACTGATTAACTATAGATCTGAAGTCTCCATAACGAATGGCCTAACACAAAGAAAAAAATGTATACTTGGCTTTTAGAACACATTGATCCAAGCAAAATGCATGTTACTTCCTTATCTCAAGGGAAAATTTCCTCATTTTCTTCCCAGCTTGAGATGTAATTGATACATAATATTACATAAGGTTAAGGTGTATGATATGTACAATATGATGATTTGATATACTTATATACTGTGAAATCATTACTGCAAGAAGGTTAGTTAACACCTGACATAATTACCATTTCATTCAGAACATTCAGGATCAACTCTCTTAGCAGCTTTCAAGTCTATAATACAGTATGGTTAACCATAGTTACCACGCAGTACATTAGATCCCCAGAAGTTTTCATTTTGCAGTTGGAAATTTGTACCCTTTAACCAGCACCTCCCATTTGCCCCAACTCCCAGCCCCTGCAAGCACCATTCTACTCTCTTGTTTCCAAGAATTCATTTTTTTTTTTTTACGATTCCACATGTAAGTGCTATCATACAGTATTTGTCTTTCTCAGACTGATTAATTGCACTTAGAATAATGCCCTCTAGGTCTGTCCATGTTGTTATAAATGATACTGAATCTGTAGATTGCTTAGTGTAGAAAGGACGTTCTAACAATATTAATTCCTTGGATCCATGAACACAGAATATCTTTTTATTCATTTTTGTCTTCTTCGATTTCTTTCATCCAAATATACAGTTTTCAGTGTATAGATCTTTCAGTACCTCTGTTAAATTTATTCCTGAGTACTTCATGTTTTTTTTTTTTTTTTGCTACTTGCGATTTTTTTTTTATTTTTTTCACCTATTTTGTTGTTAGAATATGGAAATGCAATCGATTTATGTTTGTTGGTTTTATGTCCTGCAATTTTACTGAAGTTGTTGATTAGTTCTAATAGTTTTGGGTGGAGTGTTTAGAATATCCTGTATACAAGATTATATGACCTGGAAACAAAACTTCCTTTTGGGTTTGAATGTCTTTTGTTCATTTTTGTTTTGTGCCTGATTGCTTTGACTAGGACTTCTGGTACTATGTTGAATAGCAGCAGTAAGAGTAGGAATCCTTTTCTTGTTTCTGATTTTGGAGGAAAAACTTTCTGGCTTACAATGTTGAATATGAGGAAGTGTGAATTTGTCCTATTATTCTTTTATTATGTTGATGTGTGTTTGTTCTTTACTCAATTTATTGAGAGTATTTATCATGAAAGAAGTTTGTTTTTTTTCTGCACCTATTGAGATGATCATATAATTTTTATCTTTCATTCTATTGATGTGGTATATCACATTTATTGATTGTATATATTGAAGTATTCTTTTTTTTTAAATTTTTTTAATGTTTATATATTTTAGAGAGAGAGAAACAGAGCACAAGCAGGGGAGGGGCAGAGAGAGACAGAGACAGAATCTGAAGCAGGCTGCAGGCTCTGAGCTATCAGCAAAGAGCCCTACATGGGGCTCAAACCCACGAACCATGAGATCATGAGATGAGCCCAAGTCAGACACTTAACCAACTGAGCCACCCAGGTGCCCCATGTTGAAGTATTCTTGCATCACAAGGATAAATCCTGCTTTGATCATGGTGTATATCAGACCAACCAGTGTTCTTTTATTGAATGAAAGAGAACTACAGATAGAATAATTACAATGCAGAAACAGAAGAAAAAGATATCATGGATTTCAATATGTGGCCAGAGAGCTAGGAGGAGAACCTGTGATAGTGAAGCTGTTAGAAACTCAGAGAGGAGAACTTCCAGGGGAGGATGATCAGCATTTTCAAATGTTACAAATAAAGACTACAAAGTGTCCCCTGGGCTTTATAAATAAAAGATCATTGGTGATCAAGGGAATAATATTTTCAATGGAGTGATAGGGTCAAAATAAAATTTTTAATATTTAATGAGTAAATAAAATGATTAAATAGGAACAGCAGAGGGTTTACTTTCAAGACACTTAGATATGAATGGAAGAAATAAAGGAAGGTTTGGGTTGAAGGAAGATTTTTTTTTTTTTAAGATGATATACATTGAGACATGCATATAGACTGATGGGGCTAAAAGTCTAGACGAAGGGGATAAGATAATTGAAGGGGTGAGATAACTTTAGAAGTGGGGTAAGTAGGGTCCATATGAGAGTTTGAGAAAGTTACTATGGACCAAGGGAAGGGATGCGTCTTCTCTGAGGTGGTGAATCATGAATTTGAATGTAGTTATGTTAAAAATTTGGAATGGGACTGGGGAAAATGGTCGAGGGTTGAAGTAGTAGTGATTGTTACTGGTCAGAGAGAAGCGATGTCCCAGAAAGAGAAGGTCACTGTTTCTTGATGAGGAGTTGAAAAAGAGAGAAGTTTAACCCAGTTGATAGAAATAGAACTAATGGGTATAGTTTCCCACAACGTTAGAGTCCAGAGCTTGGCCTGAAAGTTCAACATAGAAATAACCCAGACTATTGTCTCACATATATAATGGAGGCTACTTACTAAGCACTTCCTGTGTGTCATTCACTCTACTAAATGCTTTGCCAAGATGGGTTTTGTTTTAGACCTCTTAAGAGGTGCTTAGGTGGCTTAGTTGTTGAAGCATCTGACTCGGTTTCTGCTCAGGTCACGATCTCATGGTTCATAAGTTCTAACCCTACATTGGGCTCCGTGATGTGAGGGTGAAGCCTGCTTGGGATTCTGTCTCTCCTTCTCTCTCTCAAAATAAATAAACTTAAAAAAAAAAAAAAGCCCTATTAAAAAAAACTCTACTTAATAAGACTTATTAACTACATTTTCCTGATGAGAATGTTGAGACTCACTGTAAATACGTCACCCAAATTCACACATCTATGAAGTATCATAGACAACCTTCCAAAACAGCCTCTTTGTCTCCAAAGCCTATATTTTTGAGTAGTTTTCTATTTTATGTGGGGAGGCCAGGTACTAGAAACTTCATAAAAGCTAATTGGGTAATATGATAGTATCTATTTTAACTTCAAATTCATATAATTCTAATTTTTAAGATTTTTTTCATACTTCAGTAATGATTATCTGTGACCCTGAGTATGATAAACAACTTGAAAGAAGAAGGCTAAATGGAGAAAAAAATAATGTGAAAGAAAGCTATAAACCTTGAGGATACAAATTTAATAGAGAAATATCTTCTTTTTTAAAACCTGAGGGAAGCCAGTGCAATAAATGCTGGGCCCAGGGGGCTTTCTGTTTGGCTGTTGCCCTTAGATACTGCTCCAATTTTTTAATGGGACTCTTTACTTGGAAATCTCACAATTCTGAGTTGTTTTCCAGCAATATTCTGTATGTAATTTCCCAGAATACTTCATTTAGTTCATTTAGCTATAATTTTTTTCTATGCTGATTTTCTTTGCAAGCAAAGAATGATATTCTCTAGTTAGTTGCCCAGGAGACCTCTTGCAGTGACATATTTGCAGAAAATATGTGAAAATTAAAAATTAAAAAATAAAAATCCACACATCCACGCTTTTGTAGATGTGCTCTTGCATGGGAGACTAGAAGCAGTGCTCAAGTAAATTTAAATACTTATATAAGTAAATGGACAAAATCATCAAATTACCAGAATTAGATTTCCTGAATGATCTTTGCAGTCAGATTTAGTTAACATTTTTTCTTAATGGAGACAGATATTGGTAAATGGATAGCTATTAAGAGACTTAAGTTTTTAACTTCTCAGCAGAAAGGATGTCTGATATTAATTCACCTTAAGTTGAGCCTCAAGAATAAACCTCAACCACAACTTATTTTTAAAGCTAAAACATGTAGATGCTTGAATAAACATGAGAAATATTACAGAGCCTGTGTTTTCTTCCCTTTCATGACTCAATAGCAAACGAGGTCAAGGCCCAGCATCTCACCTTCCAATCCAGAAGCTCATAGACAGCATGATTATTTTAACGACAGTTTTAAGAACCACAATAAAAATGACAAATCTTCACATTATTTGACCATGTTCGTAAGTGATTGGGACATTGCTTGTTAACACTGGGAGGACACCATGTGTTCTAGGCACTATTTGTGAAACTGTCCACCTGATTAGTTCGTGTTCCCTGTAATAACCCTGATAGCCCTGAACATATGTTGTGGGCAAAAGACGTCAAGCAAAAAAAAGGAGTTAATCCCATCTATCTTTGTCACCTTTAATACACACACTTACTCACTTACTGAATAAGGCGGTGAAAGAGTTGGATTATTATCCTTTTAGTATTTTTACACGTAATAAAAATAGTCTGATGTATTTGAAATGACGAGAAGGAAATCATAAAAAATGACCACTCATTTTACTCAATTTAAATTCATAGCCTAGAACACTGTGGCTGATAATTAGCTGTAGCTAATGAAACAAGGCACATGTAATTGACAAGACTGTACTAGGGAGGCACACTTTATCATTTTCAGATACAGTACAGTGCATATCTGGAGTTTTCTAAGGAGAAAGCTTGAACGAGCAGAATCTGTAAGATGAAGGCAAACAAAGTTTTACTTTTTAGCAACACACGGTAGCTTTATACATCCTTATGATTTTTAAATGTGTCTGACATTTTTATTAATGTGTTTAAGTAAATGTTTACCTAAGCAAGGTCATTCTCCAGTAGTTTCTGCTGAAAGTTCACCATTAGCCACGTGTTTTATCTTTGGATTTTACAATCTGACAAATAAAAAATTCCAGGATACCATGTTGTGCCCACAGGTTTACCCGAGCACAACTGTTATAATCACCTGGGGTTGCTGAGTTCTCAGTACAGCTGGCTTGTTGTAAATCAATTATAGTCATTTCCTAAGGATTATGACTCACACTTTAAGAATGTGCTCTTATGTGTCTTAATTTGACTTTGGTAAAATTCCCCTGGATTATAGATACAATGTACGGTTGTATTATGAGCCTGAGATGAACCTTATTAAAGGGCTAGGACATTTATTATTCAAGTCATGGCCATACTTCATTAGAAGCTGTATTATGAATAACTTGCTCATATTCAACACTGATTTTTTTTATGACGTTTGAAACCAAACATCAGTACCAAGCACAAGATGGGAGAAATAAATTTGTCTAATTCTTAGGTCACTCTGCAGAAATAAAACTATGTGAAAGGTAGATAAATAATTTTAAAAATGAGCTTGGATAATCCACAATATTCAACATCTCAAAACATAACTGTATGTTAATCATGTCAATTTCCTTGAAGATATACTTTAAAGTGAAGCTGCCTTGGATACGGTATATTAAAAAATTTGTTAGTGTGTCGCTCTTAATATTTTGGAAAGTATGAAAATGATAACACAGATATCCTTAATGTCCTTAATGATTTTCCTTAATGTCTAATATTGCAGGATGTTAAGTAAGCAAACAAAAAGACAAACTAAAACTGGATAGATTACAGAGAAATACTGGCACAGTATTCATGTTCAAACAAGCATGGAAACTTATGTTCAGAGCAACCCTGGAGAACCTTTTGATTTTACAACCTGTCAAGGCTACAAGGGGCAGAATGTTGAACAAGGAAATTAGAGAGTATTCAGGGTCAGTAGTCCTCTCCCGCCCAGCGTTAAGCACCAGTATTTACAAAGAATCTTTGTTTCCCCTTTTCTTCTTTCATCTATTGTCTTTTTGTAGAAAGGAATGTCTGAAAAGGATGCTAGCTAGCTAAAGCAAATGGAATGCTCTTCTAGCTAGCCTTCTTGACCTGAATTTCTTATCAAACCATTTTCATAAAGATGTCATTCCTGTTGAATGGTAATTTTAATTGCGTATCTTATTGTAGTGCAAGGTACAGGCAGAATAATTCTTTTTTAGGCTTTATCAGGATGTCTTTTAAAAATAACTGCAGAAATGGATTGTTTACTATAGACTTAATGATTACAGTTAATGAATACCACCACATGCCAAGAGAATTTCATAGGTCAGCACATCTAAGCAATCATTTTGATACGATTACACTTGGAAAAATAAAATGCTGTACAGGTAGCTTTTCATTGTAGGCGTGACAAATAACACATTTAAATCAAATGTTGCATCTTTAAATGATTTTAAAGCATTTAAAAGTATAAGCTCTGTAGATACATTTATGTCCCTTTTTCTGACTTCAACTCTGTTCATATTCTGAATATATCTTAACGTTAACAATGAGCAAGTGATTATGATCTCAAAAGCCTGTTCAATTTCCTTTGACCCAAGGATAAAGGGGTTGAGAAACTTAAATACATGATTTTTCATGATCCATGGGAAGCCAAGGATAGTAGTTGAGCAGTTTCTTCATCTTTAAAAGCGAGGTATAGCAGTGGAAGCTATTTTCTAAGAGTAATTTAGGGACTTCTGTTAGGTCCATTTAATCTTTTGGATTATTAAGAAATCAATTGTTAAGTAGCCACTGTAGTATAATAAAATTTTCTTTTACAGCATTTTGTTAAATGTCAACATTTATATTAGTCTTCATCATTATGATCTTTCTCTTTCAGTATAAAACTGTCAGATAATTAATTATCATGGAGCTCACTTTCACTCTTGGACCACAAATTCAAGAAAAGAGTGATACGGTGATAAGTTAAGCCTATTGCGTAACATTTAGCAGCTTCAGAAACAGTGTTACTGAGGACTGAGGTTTGGGCAATTACTAAAAAAGTTGACCCTTTAGGGTATTTTGCATGCACTTATATTTGCTGTTGTGTAACTGCCTATTGGTGGCTAAATTGATGGTGACGACTGCAATCTGGCCCTTTACTGTTAATGCAAAACAGAGCTGGAGTTTTTCTTTTTCCAAAATATGTACTTCATTGACTTGTTTCTTATTCTATAAAATGATATATGTGGTAAAAAATATATATATTTTTTAAGAAAAGAAAACATAATGAAAAATATAGTAATTTCTCTGTTGCTGAAAGCATTTCCCTTTGGGTAAATAGCTCAACACCTTCTCTTTATAGTTGCCTATACTTGACATTTTGTGCTTTATATAATTTATGTATTTACTGTGTATTATATATGTTACATAATTTCATATATTATGATTATACCATAATTTGCTCTATTTATGTTATTTACATATTTTCCCTTTTTCTGGATTTATGTACTGTCCCATTTCTGACTTATTTATGATTATAACTTACTTTCTTCTGGCGGTTCATGTTACATTAATTCATGCGCCAATGCTTGGTTTATCAATGTTGTGGTTGGAACATGTAGAGCACATATTCTGTGCTTTGTGGGTTTTGCCTAAAGGTAGTCTACCAAGCTTTCCATCCATTAGACATTCCTTTAGTTAATTCTAGCTTTCTTAACACCATCTGAATTTTCCATTGCAGTCATAATTTGTATTCCATATTATCTCCTTGTTTGTATTTGTCTTCATATGCAGGAATATCTCATTCAGGAATGCAGGTGACAGCAAATAAGAAAACAAATATCTAATTGTAGCTAAATGTAGCTAAATGACATATAAGGATACATTTATCTAATACATTAAAAAGTTTACACCTGCAAGAACTAGCCAATGCCTCAAGGATCTACATTCCTCTTATCTTCTCCTTTTGTCATCTTTGCTACGTAGCTTTTTTGCTTATGCCAGCAGGCTTTGTGTCTGCACTCCAGGAAGGGGGAGAGCAAGAGATTTCCACCTGAATTTCATTGGTCAAAACTGTGTAACACGGTAAATTCTAGCTACAAAGGAAGCTCAAAAAGCAATCAAGTTTTCACAGCTTTTAGTAAAGGCAAAATACATATGATGACCTCCATATCTCCCTCTAGTAACATTTTTTTCCCCATAGAGTAAATGGATGATAAACTGTCCCAGTTTTCACATGTTTGAAGACTTCTGAGTTTTGCTTTTTGTCTTGAACTTGCCTTTTTATGGATGTGGGTATCCACATTCCAAATAACTTCCCTCAGCGCTTAGTCTATACTGCTTAATTATATTCACGCAACTTACTACTAGAAGTCTGCTTCTGATCTGATCGTCATTGTGTGGTGGCAAACCTGTGGTGATTTGCAGCTATTTATTTTTTCACCTAAAATGGATAGTTTTTAATCCTCCTAGCATTTTAAGTGTCCACATACTGTGACTACTTTTGGATCTTTTTTCACTGATATAGCTTGTCATTAACTGGTCTTTTTAATATGAATGCTCTCATTTTTAACCTTTATAGAGATATAATGTATATATAACATAAAGTTCACCTATGTAAAGTGTCCAATTCAGTCATTTTAAATATATTTACAGAGTTGTGCAATAATCATCATGATCTAATTTTAGAATATTTTCGTCCTCCCTTGTACCTATTAGTAGTCATTCTTTGTCTATACCCATGCCCTGGCCCTAGCCGTAGGCAACTGGTAATCCACATTCTATATCTATAGATTTGCCTTTTCTGCATATTTTCTATAAAGAAAAAGGTCATGTAATATGTGATCTTTTGTAACTGCCTCCTTTCACATATTATAATGTGTTTGAGATTCATCCATGCTGTAGCATGTATTGGTACTTCATTTATTTTTACTGCAGAAGAATATTCCATTGTAGGGATAATACCACATTTCATCTATCCATCTATCCATTGATGAGCATTTTGGTTTTTTTCCACCTTTTGGCTTTTATGAATAGTGCTGTTGTGAACATTTGTTTGTAAGGTTTGCATGGATATGTTTTCAGGTCTCTTGGGTATTTACCTGGGATTACATTGCTGTGTCACATGCATGGTAAATTTATATTTAACTTTTTGAAGAAGTTCAAACTATTTTCCGAAACGAATGCACAGTTTTACATATACCTAGCAGTGTAGAAGGGTTCAAATTTCCCCACATCCTTATTACTCTTTTCGATTATAGCCATCATAGTTGGTGTGAAGTGGTCGCTTGTGTGATTTTGACCTTTGTTTTTATAAGGACTAATGATATTGGGGGCCTAGGTGGCTTAGTTGGTTAAGCGTCCGAATTCAGCTCAGGTCATGATCTTGCAGTCTGGTCCGTGAGTTCCATCCCGTGTAGGGCTCTGTGCTGACAGCTCAGAGCCTGGAGCCTGCTTTGGATTCTGTGTCTCCCTCTCCCTCTCTCTCTCTTTTCCTCCCCCACTCATGCTCTGTGTCTCTCAAAAGTGAATAAATGTTAAAAAAATTTTTTTAAGGACTAATGATATGGAACATCTTTTTATGTGTTAATTAGCCATTCATATGTTTTCTTGGGGAAATATCTGTTGAGATCTTTTGCCCATTTTTTATTGGGTCATTTGTGTTTTTCTTGTTGAATTTCAAATTCTTTATTTTGGAAACAAGTCCCTTACCAAATACATGGTTTGTACTTACTTTCTCCCATTCTGTGAGCTTTCTACTTCCTTGATGGTGTTCTTTGACAAAATTTTAATTTTCATGAAGTTTACTGTTGCAATCTACTTTATTGTTACTTTTGGTGTTGTATCTAAGAAATTGATGTGTAACTCAAGATCATGTAGGTGATTCTATTTTTTTTTCTGAATGTTGTATAGTTTGAGTGTGTGTATGGATATGTGTGTGTGTGGTAATATACACAAAATATAACAGCAACCATTTTAAAGTAAGACATTGACATTACTTACATTCAAAAGGTTGTATAACCAACATCACTATCTAGTTCCAGAACATTTTTATCACCCCAAATGGGAACCCCATATTCATTAGCTAGTCACTCCCCTATGCCCTTCTCCTACTCCAACCACATAATATATTTTCTGTCTCTGTAGATCTGCCTATTCTGGATATTTGGTGTAAATAGAATCATACAAGATGACACCTTTGTGTCTAAATTCTTTCATACAGAATAATGTTTCAGATTTCATCCATATTGTAGCATATGTCAGTATTTCATTGCTTTTTATGTGTGAATAATATTCCATTGTATGGTGTTTTTTAAACTTATTTTAAATAAATATTTAAATAAATAAATAAATAAATAAAAATATTTAAATATTTTAAATAAGTCCAAGTTAGGTAGTATATAGTGCAACAATGATTTCAGGAGTAGATTCCTTAATGCTACCCTTACCCATTTAGCCCATTCCCCCTCCTACAATTTGGTGCAAATGTAAATGGGATTGATTCCTTGGTATCTCTTTCTGTTGCTTCATTATTACTGTATAGGAATGCAACCGATTTCTGTACACTGATTTTATATCCTGCTACTTTGCTGAATTTATACATCAGTTCTAGCAGTTTTCCGGTGGAATCTTTTGGGTTTTCCATATAAAGTATCATGTCATCTGCGAAGAGTGAAAGTTTGACCTCCTCCTGGCTGATTTGGATGCCTTTTATTTCTTTGTGTTGTCTGACTGCAGAGGCTAAGACTTCCAATACTGTGTTGAGTAACACTGGCAAGAGTGGACATCCCTGTCTCGTTCCTGACCTTAGAGGGAAAGCTCTCAGTTTTTCCCCATTGAGGACGATATTAGCATTGGGTCATTCATATATGGCTTTTATGATCTTGAGGTATGATCCTTCTATCCCTACTTTCTTGAGGGTTTTTTATTAAGAAAGGATGCTGTATTTTGTCAAATGCTTTCTTTGCATCTATTGAGAAGATCATATGGTTCTTGTCCTTTCTTTTATTGATGTGATGAATCAGGTTAATTGTTTTGCAGATACTGAACCAGCCCTGCATCCCAGGTATAAATCCACTTGGTCATGGTGAATAATTTTTTTTAATGTATTGTTGGATCTGGTTGACTAGTATCTTGTTGAGGATTTTTGCATCCATGTTCATCAGGGAAATTGGTCTGTAGTTTTCCTTTCTAGTGAGGTCTCTGGTTTTGGAATCAAGGTAATGCTGGCTTCATAGGAAGAGTTTGGAAGTTTTCCTTATATTTCTATTTTTTTGGAACAGCTTCAAAAGAGAATAGGTGTTAACTCTTCCTTAAATGTTTGGTAGAATTCCCCTGGAAAGCCATCTGGCCCTGGAGTCCTGTTTTTTGGCAGATTTTTGATTATTAATTTGATTTCTTTACTGGTTATGGGTCTGTTCAAGTTTTCTATTTTTTTCTGTTTCAGTTTTGGTAGAGTATGTGTTTCTAGGAATTTGTCCATTTTTTCCAGATTGCCCATTTTATTGGTATATAATTGATCATAATAGTCTCTTATTATTTTTATTTCTGCTGTGTTGGTTGTGATCTCTCTTCTTTCATTCTTGATTTTATTTGTTTGGGTCCTTTCCTTTTTCTTTTTGATCAAACTGGCTAGTGGTTTATCAATTTTGTTAATTCTTTCAAAGAACCAGCTCCTGTTTTCAATGATCTGTTCTATTTTGTTTTGGTTTGTATTTTGGTTTTGATAGCTTTTATTTCTGCTGTAATCTTCATTATTTCCTGTCTTTTGCTGGTTTTGGGTTTTATTTGCTGTTCTTTTTCCAGCTCTTTAAGGCGTAAGTTTAGGTTGTGTATCTGAGACCTTTTTTCCTTCTTTAGGAAAGCCTGGATTCCTGTATACTTCCCTCTTAGGACTCTCTTTGCTGTGTCCCAGAGGTTTTGGGCTGTGGTGTTATCATTTTCTTTGGCTTCCATGTACTTTTTCATTTCCTCTTTAACTTCTTAGTTAGCCCTTTTATTCTTTAGTTGGATGTACTTTGGTCTCCAAGTATTTGTTATCTTTCCACATTTTTTCTTGTGGTTGATGCCAAGTTTCATAGTGTTGGGGTCTGAAACTATATAGGGTATGATCTTGATCCTTCTGTCCTTGTTGAGGACAGATTTATTTCCCAGTATGTGATCTATTCTGGAGAATGTTCCATTTGTACTGGAGAAGAGTGTGTATTCTGCTGCTTTGGGATGAAATGTTCTGAATATATATGTTAAGTCCATCCAGTCCAGTGTGTTATTCAAAGCCATTGTTTCCTTGTTGACTTTCTATTTAGATAACCCATCCATTGCTGTAAGTGGGATGTTGAAGTCCCCTACTATTTTGGTATTATTTTCAATGAATTTCTTTGTGTTTGTGATGGATTGATTTATATATTTAGGAGCTCTCACGTTTGGAGCCTAAATGTTTACAATAGTTAGATATTCTTGGTGGATGACCCCTTAATTATGATATAATGCCCTTCTTCATCTCTTGATACGGTCTTTATTTTAAAGTCTAGATTGTCTGCTACAAGTATGGTTACTCTGGCTTTCTTTTGTTGACCATTAGCATGATAAATGGTTCTCCATCCCCTTAATTTCAATCTGAAGGTGTCTTTAGGTCTAAAGTGGGTCTCATGTAAACACCATGTAGATGTATCCTTTTTTCTTATCTATTCTGTTACCCTTTGTCTTTTGATTGGAGCATTTAGTCCACTGATGTTTAGAATGAGTAGTGAAAGATACGAGTTTATTGCCATTATGTTGCCTGTAGAGTTGGAGTTTCTGGTGCTGTTCTCTGGTCCTTTCTGATCTTTGTTGCTTTTGGTCTTTATGGGTTTGTTTTTCCCCATCTTTTCTCCTCTCAGAGACCAGAGACTCCCCCTTAAAATTTCTTCAGGGCTGGTTTAGTGGTTATGAACTCCTTTGATTTTTGTCTGGGAAACTTTTTATCTCTCTACATCTTTGCTGGATAAAGAATTCTTGACTGCATATTTTTCTGATTCAGCACACTGAATGTATCCTGCTACTCTTGTCTGGCCTGCCAAGTTTCTGTGGATAGATATGCTGTGCACCTGATCTGTTTTCCCTTGTAGGTTAAGGACTTTTTTTCCCCTTGCTGTTTTCATGATTCTTTCCTTGCTTGAGTATTTTGTGAATTTGACTATAATATGCCTTGTTGATGGTCATTTTTTGTTGAATATACTGGGAGTTCTCTATGCTTCCTGGGTTTTGATGTCTGTGTCTTTCCTCATTTGGAAAGTTTTCTGCTATGATTTGCTCACATAAACCTTCTGACCCCTTTTCTTTCTCTTCATCTTCTGGGACCCTTACAATTCCTTTTTTAATGAGTCACTGAGCTCTTTAATTCTTAAATCATGCTCTTTTGCCGTAGTCTCCCTCTATTTTTTCTGCTTCATTGTTCTCCCTCAGTTTGTCCTCTGTATCCCTGATTTGCTGCTCTGCTTCATCCATCCTTGCCGCTGTGACATCCATTGGAGATTACAGCTCAGTTATAGCATTTTTTATTTCATCCTGCCTAGCTTTTACTTCTTTTATCTCCACAGAAAGGGATTCTAATCTATTTTCAACCCCAGCTAGTATTCTTATTATCGTGATTCTAAATTCTGGTTCAGACTCCTTGCTTGTATCTTTGTTAAGTCCCTGGCTGTCATTTCTTCCTGTTCTTTCTTTTGGGGTGAATTCCTTCATTTTGTCATTTTGAAGGAAGAAAAGGAATTAATAAAGTAAAAAAAAAAATTAAACAATTAAAAACAACACAAAATAATCAAATAAATATACTAGAACCTAGGTATGTTTTGGTCTGGTTGTTGAAAGGAACTTGATAGAGGAAAAAAGGGATGATAAGAAAAAAAGGACAAAAGAAAAAAAAGGAAAACATTTCAAAATTTGAAAAAATAAATACAATAAAATAGAATAAAATGAAATCATGAAAGCAAAATAAAATTTAAAAAATTTAAAAAATTAAAAATACAGTAGAAAACAAAGAAAATCTTTTTAATAAAAATGGAAAATAGCGGCACCTGGGTGCCTCAGTCAGTTGAGTGTCTGACTTCAGCTCAGGTCATGATTATGCAGTTTATGGGTTCAAGCCCCACATTGGGCTCTGTGCTCACAGCTCAGAGCCTGGAGGCTGTTTTGGATTCTGTGTCTCCCTCTTTGCCCCTCCCCTGCTCATGCTCTGTCCATCTCCCTCCCTCCCTCCCTCCCTCTCTCTCTCTCTCTCTCTCTCTCTCTAAAAGATAAATAGCGATATTTAAAAAATAAAAAAATGGAAAATGAAAATAAAATTTTTTCTCTTTTTGTATTTAAGAATAAGAAAAGAAAAAGAAAAAAAATGAATAAATGGGCCAGTGAACAGACTGAAATACATTTGAAATTACATTGGTTTCCCCAAGTCAAACTATGAAGCACTTTATAGTCCGTATACTAAGCAGGTGAAGAGACTTGTGGTGTTCCTGAAGAGTACAGTTGGCCTGGTTGGGCGGGCCTTAGTATAATGGCTCCGCTTTCCACTGGATGGCTCTGTGTAGCTTACTGGAGTGATTGTTGTGGCATGTGTATGCGTGTGTGTGGATACACAGCAGGGGTGAATGGCATCACCTGGCTACCCAGTCTGTAGTATCAGAACTCTGCTCTCCCCAACTGGCAGTCAAACACCCCTTCTTTGTCTCCACTTTATGTCCACTCCCCACTTTTACACTGTCTGTAATCAAGCTGTTAGGCTGCCAGGAGGCACTTTCCTCCTGAGTTTTATCTCACATGTATCTGTGTTTCCCAACTCCTCACTTCTGAGGGACTGTGACTCTGGCCCTCTGGGGGAGGGTCTCACTGAGCAATGGCCAGGTGCTCACCCTCCCCAAGGAACATTTGCGACACTGTGCTGCTGTCCATGCCCAGAAATTGCAGCTGGGTGCTAGCCTGCTCCAGAAAATGTTCATGTGATCATGTAATAACAGCATTTCAGGGATTGTGGTAAACCACAACACACATCTGGCACCAGGCTTCCCACTTAATGTCCTTGTTCCAGCACCAGTGAATGTGGTTTTCCTCTGGGGTCCTCTGGAACCTTTGTCTGTGGACAGGCCATACAGCCTCTACCAAATGTCCTGCCATCAGGGGAACCCCCTCTCCCTGTATGGCCAGAGGACTCATCGGACCTTACTCTCTGCTCCTGGGGATTTGCCCTTCCCACTAGAGCACCTCCAGGCACCAAGCTGCAGAGTCTCAGACTCTGCATCCCCCCTGTTTATATATAGAGTCTTAATGGAATTTAAACCCCCTCCTTTCTTCTTTTTCTATTTTTTCTTCAGTCCCTTGTGTACTCTTTTCTCTCCAGCTGCTTTGGGGGGAAGTGCTTTCCCATAGTACCCCCCCCCCCCCCCCCCCCGCCGCTGTCTCCATCCTCTCTCTGCAAGCAAAATTAGCTCCCTGCCCTCTGTGGCTTTTCTCTCCCCCAGTTTACCTCTCCGTGATGTGTACCTGCTGAGTTCTGTGGTTCAGGTTGTGCAGATTGTTGTGTTAACCCTCAAGTCACTTTTCTAGGTGTGCAAGAGGGATGAGAGACACAAAAAATACTTCCATGCTATTCCACCATCTTGGCCCCTCCAGTTTTGTGCTTTTTTTTTTTTTTAAATGAGCTAAACGTATCCTCTTTGTATTGGCTCCTAGGTTGTTTGCTTTTATATTTTTAATGTTTATTTATTTGTTTTTGAAAGAAAGAGAGCGAGTGGGGAAGGGGCAGAGAGAGAGGGAGAGAGAGAATCCCAAGCAGACTCCACACTGTTAGCACAGCGCCGGATGTGGATCCCCAACTCACAAGCCCTGAAATCATGACCTGAGCCTGTATCAAGAATCAGACACTTAACCAACTCAGCTACCTAGGCACCCCTTTTTATTTTATCTTATATATCTTATTTTATTTTATTTTATTTTATTTTATTTTATTTTATTTATTTAATTTTATTCATTTTTATAGCAGCTGAAATCTATTAGCCGCAAAATCTGCCAGAGCCATACTCAAATTTTCACATCTAATTATCTTTAAAGTAGCCTAAACCAGCAGATTTTTAGTCACAGAGAGCCTACCTGCTTTGCATATTCCACAAAACCTCACAGAAAGCTGACATTCATTGATAAGCTGAGGCCTTGTCATTATAGGGCCCCACGCTGCTACCCACTTCATGTTTCTCTGATCCAGAGAAACCCTCCCTAAACCCTCTCTCCCCTGGAAGTTCCCTTGCCCTCCTCCCCTTATCAATAGCCACCCCTATGCTCTAGCCTCTGGACAGATTACTGTTGTGAGGGACTTTTCTTCCATGAAAATACGGTAATGCATCACCTAATAATACTTGTGTGTGCTACTGCCAACTTGTGGTCATGTTTCTAGATCAGCCTCCAAATCCCTTGAACCTCTGCATGTGGGTATTACCACATTTTGTTTATCAGTTCGACCATTGGTCCACATTTGAGTTGTACCTATCTTCGGCTATTGTGAATAGTGCTGCTGTGAACATATGTGTAAAAGGTTTTTGAACATCTTTTTTCCTTTTGGGGGATGGGGTTGTATATCTAGAAGTGTGATTGCTGGGTCATGTGATAATTCTGTGTTTAGTGTTTTGAGAACACGTTAAGATGATTTCCTCAATGGGTAGCTATGCATGAGGGTTCCAGTCTCCACATCCTTGACATTACTGATTATTTTCTAGTTTTTGTTTTTGTTTTATTATGACCACCTTAGTGGATGTGAAGTGATGTCTCATTGTGGATTTGATTTTCATGTGTTTATTGGCCATTTATCTCAGTGGAGTAATGTCTATTCAATTCATTTGCCCATTTTTAAATTGGGTTGGTTGTGTTTTTTGTTGTTAGTGTTGTTGAGCTAGTTCTCTAGTTTTACCTCTTCTTTTTAGGTTTTGAATCTACACTGAATTAATTTTTATACATTATGTAACATGGGAATGGGTAGTCATTATTTTGCATGTAGCTGCCTAGCACCATTTGCTGAAAAGATTATTCTACATTGAACTGTCTTGACATCTAGATGAAAACCAATGATCATAAATGTCAAGGTTTATTTCTGGAATTTTAATTCTATTCCGTTGATCTATATGCCTATTCATATGCGAGTATCACACTGTCTTGATCAGTGTAACTTTGCAGTAAGTTTTGAAATCAGGAAGCGTGATCATTCAAACTTGTCTCTCCTTTTCCAAGGTTCTAAGTCCCTTACAATTTCAAATGAATTTTTGGATCAGTCTATAAATTTCTTTATTTTATTTAACCAGGGATTCTTTTTTACTATTTTATTATTTCTTTACATTTGCTCTCTTTTTCTTTTTGGAATCGCTATTAAGTAGCTTCTGAAGTCTCAATTCATTAGGACAAATGGATTTATCTTTTATGTCTGCTTACAATTTTCTCTGTTCATACTCTCTATCCCTTTGCTTTTTTTTGTGTTACAAGAGACTATCTCCTTCTAATGTCCCAGGTTTTTCATTTACCCCTGGCTTATTTCTCTTGTGCTCTTACATGCCATACTACTTTAAAAAATAATACTGTGAGATGTTTAGTTTCCAAGATTTATGATGGGCTCTCTAGCTTTGCACATATAGATTTCATACCCTTTCTTGTCTTCCCAATTGGGAATTTCTCTGTAAGTTTAACTTAGTGCTTTTGTTTCATGGTTTTTTAAAAAATTTTTTTCTGAAAGTTTGGTGACTTTTTGGGGATGATATAAACATGTTTTCAGAACTCCTACACTATTCTTTGTGGATACAGCTTTGTGGACACAGCTTCTTTGTGAATACAGCTTCTAAGGACAGGATCTCCCCTGTCTTAATTTTGAAAGACAAATATATTGGTTGTATCTGACATTGTTTCCTTCTTGGTTTTGGTCTTCTAGTATTTTCTGGGGGTTCACAAACTCCTTTGGGAAATGCTCAGCATGTCAAAATTTTGTCACTTTCCTATCTGGGTTTTGGGGAATGAATGCTATGGCCTCCTCCAAAGCCAAGCAGAATAGGGAACAGAGGATAGGGAGAACAACCAAATGGCTCTGACTGAGTTCTCTATCAGTTAGTTGTTCAGTATTTTCCTCAGGTGCCATTTCTGTTCATTTTATTGGTTACGTACAATCTTGGATTGCCTCCACTGCTACTAGTAGTCTTTTGTACTCCTATTTCAGTTCGATTGTATCTACCTCTAATCTTCAGGAATTTCTTTTAATTTCTGGCCCATTTGAGCCTATTTTCATTTTGCCAACTCTATTATGTTCTAATTCTCTTAAAAGACTTTTTATTAGATTTTAGTTGGGGCATTCTATCAACAAGACATAAGTCTTTTCATTTCACCATTTTGGTACAAATATGCCTCACAAACAATTTTAAAAATATTACAGTTTGGTTTTCTAATAGAAAACTATTATGCATCCATCTGTGGACTTATGTGAAGTTTGTGTTTTCTGTATATATAAATCCATGTGTCCTCCTATAGGAATGAATACTATCTGTGTGTGCTTAAGTGCATATTTCTGTGCTATGCTGTGTGTGTGTTTGCAGGGTGGGGATGGAGGGAGAGAGAAGGGGTTAGATTATGTACCCTGACTGTCACACTTAAGCTATCATTCCTGGCTGTAACTATTGTATTTAAGATATTTATTTATAAAGAGAATAAAACATACAGAGGTACATATTCCTCGCCTCCATCCATTTCAGATACTATTCAGGTTAAATATGGATGTCTGTTTGGATATGGCAGTGTTTTCATGTTTTCAATGGGTGTAGATGATTCTCTTGCTATGTCTGTGTGACTATATGTCTGTAAGTTTGTACCATTTCTTTTTTCTTTCTTTTTTTTAAAAGTTTATTCATTTATTTTTTAGAGAGACAGAGAGCACAGGGGGGAGGGCAGAGTGAAAGGGAGACACAGAATCCCCTGAGCTGACTGTAGAGAGCCTCATGTGGGGCTTGAACCCATGAACCATAAGATTATGACCTGAGCTGAAGTCAGATGCTTAACCACCTGATCCACCCAGTTGCCCTGTACTATTTATTTTTTCAACTGAACTGTAAATTGAAACAACCTGTGCTTTGAGAATTACCTTCACTTCAATTTTCTGGAGCTCTTTCCATAGAGAAATGAACCTGTCCAATGAATGGCTTAGTTCTTGTATGATTAATAGCATAATGATATTTTAGAAACTAACACTGAAATGTTTAAAATATCTTTAAAATATTGAAGGGGGAAATAATTTTTAAGACTTTTTTTTTAATAAAAGCCAAGTTGTAAACAAAAACTGTTGGAAGGCTCATTCTAGTGGCGTTTTCCTATCTAAATAATACAGTGATTGAAGAGGAAAATAAAAGATGGAGTGAAATGATATTAAGTACAGTTGCCACAAGAATCATTTTTTTTATTGGATAGATATTATCATCAGACTTGATAAAAACTTCATTGATCACCCTCTGGCACTTTTCTCCTTTATTTCCCATGAAAGGAAGAGTTAACGAGAAAAACTAAAGAGCCTTTCAGAAGTAAGTCACACAATTCTTAGAGATCCACATTTCAAGAAATCCCGTTGACTGGAGATAAATGATTAGAAGGTTCAGCAAAAATTGTGAGTTATATCAGCAGAGTTCTCCAGAGCTAAACCCTTCTTTTATAGATGGGAGAGGGAAAATTGAGACTTTGCTTCTGATCTGCAGGCTCAACAAGGCCAGAACACGCCACATATTTTATGTTTTAAGGAAAGCAGGAACAGGTTCAGATCTGTGACATCTGGCGTCTGAAGTTTAAATGACAGAAATCTAAAGATATCTTTATATTATAGAAAAATATAAATAGACTAAAGTTTAATGCAAAAATTATAATTATATGAAGCTTTACATGTATTTTACTCTTGTTCAGTATTTTAGGGCTGAAAAATATGTCTATTGATTGAGATTAATTGAAATATATACTGTTCATATTTAATAAATTCTTACTACATCCCAAGTAAGTACTGTGATAAATATGAAGAATATACTTGGTTAATTCATTGGTGGAATTTGCAGTCTGTAGAGATTAGGTTATTAAACAGCCAGTTAAAAAATAGACTGATAAATGCTGGGGCACCTCACTGAGTCTGGGAGTGGGGTGAGATTTCAGAGGAAATGATTAGTAGATAAATGAATAAAAAAAAAGAGCTAGATAGAAAAAGTTGAGAGAGGTAGAAAGAGAAGGAATGATGTTTCAAGTAAGGAAAAAAGCATGTGCAAAGCCTGTAGATGAGAGCATTACACTTTGGAAAAGGCCGAAAGTGGTTAACTATGGCTAGCTGAAAAGGTGTGAGTTAGGGAAGAGAAGAAGCAAAAAATGGAAGCTGCTCGAGGCCAGGTAATGAAGGACTTGATAGCCAACTTAAGGTATTTGAACTTGATCCTAAGGGAAATGGAAAGCCACTGAATGCTTTTAATTAGGTGTTGTGTTTACTAGGTTTATATGTGGAAAATGTGCCCGAGAAAAGCAAGGCTGTGGGAAATGAGAGCAGTGACCAATCTTCTGTGGTAATCCACATAAGATATGGTGGTATGATGGTCTTAGACTGGCCTTGTAACAAAATGGATGGAACAATGTGGACAAATTGATACCGAAGGTAAAGCTCCAGAGGATTTGGTAGTTTCCTGAACAAGGAAAAATCAGTCATTCATGGCACCTGGATTCATAACTGAGCCTCTAGAAGCACAGTGGTGTATTCACAAAGTTTGGACCCCTTAATTACCATCAGATAAATTGTACAATTCTGTGTTACCGTCAATTGGCTTGTTGACTCCATTGCAAAAGAAGGAAGCTGAGCCTTCCAGAGTTTGGGTGATTTGCATGGCATTGCTTGTTAGTAAGTGGCATGTGAAATCTCAGTCTCATGTCCAGATGTTTTCTATGTTTGACATTTTTACCCTTTGTTGTTTGGATCATACATTATCTGAACTGTTTAATTCTTCACTCAAATGTTAGTATGTATTCATTGCATACATGCAACAACCTACAGCCCGTCTGCTTAAGTCCCTTGCAGTCCTGATTCCTGATTTGCAGCGAGTAGTGTTTAGGAAGAAACACATTGGTTGAGGCTTGACTTATAACTGCATACTTACTTAGTGGCAAATGTTAAGTTCTTTTTTTAAAATGTTTATTTATTTTTGAGAGACAGAGAGCATGTATGAAAGATTGGGGAAGGGGCAGAGAGAGAAGGAGACACAGAATCTGAAGCAGGCTCCAAGCTGTGAGCTATCAGCACAGAGCCTGACGTGGGGCTTGAACCCACAAACCATGAGACCATGACTTGAGCTGAAGTCAAACACTTAACTGACTGAGCCACCCAGGTGCCCTAGAAATCATTTTTTTTAAAGAGAAAAACTGAAAAATTGGTATTGTGGCAGTGTGAGCTTATTGACTTTCAGTGTTAGTTTCCCCCCAGTATAATTGCTACCTTTAACTAGGCAAATTGACATATCATTTTAAAACTACATTTTGTAGCTAATCTTGTATCTAAATATGACCATGTGGTAAGTTCTGCACAGTGAGAAACAAGAGAGCTGTCCCTAAGATGTCTCCTGAAAAAGAGGTGTATACATGTCTCCACCTCTTCTCCTGTCCTGTTACCTGGAGTACAGATGTAGCAGCTGGAGCTCATGCAACCATTTTGGACTATGTAAATAGGATAATGCTTGAGTGGTGGCACAACAGGAAGCTGGAGGGCAACTCGATGCCTTACGCATGCCATGGAGATTCCATGGAACTCTGGGCTCAGAAACATTGGACTTCTATTGTGTGAGAAAGAAATACATTTCTCTTTGGTTTAATTTATATATATTAAAGCCTGTAGGGTGTGTGACTATGTGTGTGTGTGTGTGTGTGTATAAAATTGTAAGGAGTCAAACCTACTTCTGACTCATACTTTTACAAACAGCAAACTAAAGAATTTCTGATTGTTTAGGAATTCATTTAGAGTGAACTAAACCTCAGCTAAGAGATTGTCCCTGCACTTATTAAAAGGACAAGCCCAGGATAAACACTGTAAAAATGCTTGTATTTTTGTTATGGAAGTGGAGAGTCAGGAACAGGAAATCACTTTCCAGTCAGAAAATTCACAGGCTGTGGGGAAAGGTTGCATGATTTTGTCTCCCAGTATACTCAGAGAAGCAAGCTACTTGTGAGATAATACATTCATATGTTTATTCTCTGAGGAGACAGTAGCAGTGATGTTCCCCAAGGACACTCAATCCCAGTACACACATAACAAAAGAAAACTGGAAGCTTCTTCACAGGTATTTCCCATCAGCTGAAGATACAGCTGTATTAGTCCAAAGCCAGAAATTGAACAGCTAGCCCCAAACACAATAATTGGTCTGTATACCCTGTCCTACCTGTCCCTTATCAGCTCATCTATATAGGATAAATTTGCCACATAAGTATTTTGGGCTATATTTTGTCATCTTAGTTCTACTGTGTTCAGATAATATTTCTATTTCTTCATAAGAAGAAAGTTCTATATAAGGAAAAGCCTTAGTATTCACTTCAAAAAGTAAGTGTTCATTTTAATCAGGTTGATTTGAATTTTCAAATATGCTATGAATTTATTTAAACAATACTTCTGTTCCATGTAGAATGAGAGAAAAAAAAAACAAAAGTGTAGTCTTTTCCCCAAATCCTGGCATATTTTAACATACCAAATTCATAATAAAACAGCAATATAGTTACACTTTTGGTCCTGCAGATGTGTTACAAATGATGTATTTATCCTCGTTCATTATATATCTTAGGAGAAGAGTGAATACAAAAATTGATTTATGATTACCGTCATAAATTCCTTATCAATTGTGATCACATGTGTATGGCATAAGAATTAACTTTACGCTCTTACTGAGGAGAAAATAAATTGTTGAAAAAACAGGTAATCGCTCAGTACTCAGGATATCCAACAGGTAATTGATCTGCAGATTTATCTTCTTTATTCTTATAAGACTAATTGTCCAGAAATGACAAACGTTGCCAACTATTTTTTTCTGAGACAATATAATTGTGAAATATCCAATTAGACTTGGAGTTTCAGATCAATATTTTGATAGGTCTTCAAGATGAAGCATTCTTTCGATAGTGGCCAAAATTAAGGGCTACATTAAGAGGACGATTTCCAATAAGTGATTTAGCACTGTGTCCTAGCACAGTGTAATTAATGATATGTCTATAACACTGCCAGAGCATTAAGTGGAATTTACTAACAAATGCTGTTTTCACTTCTGCTCTGATGATTTGCTTTACATTAATATAAATGAGGTGAAATTAACACCAGCTCATAGTATAGCAGCCTATTTAATTTGGTTGAATATTTTTCAATCACTTTCAAGTAATGCATTTGGTTTCAGTGATAATAAAGTGAGAAAATTTATTATGTTTAATTTTAGAACACATAATTTTGTGTATAGTTTTTTAATGAATTTCTGTCAGTCTTAGAGATGCAAAACAAAACATTGTAAAATAGTAAAAAAATAATTCTTAGTAAAAGTATTTGTCTTATATAATAAAAGAAAAGAGAGAAATCTTGAGGAAAATGCTATTTATTTTCTTTTTAAAGTGTTTATTTATTTTGAGAGAGAGAGAGAGAGAGCTTGCGCATGAGTTGGGGAGAGGCAGAGAGAGAGAGAGAGCGAGAGAATCCCAAGCAGGCTCCATGCTCTCAAAGCAGAGCCCTACTCAGGACTTGATCTCTTGAACAGTGAGATCATGACCTGAGCCAAAGTCAAGAGTTGGTCCCTAAACCAACTGAGCCACCCAGGCGCACCAACCCCTGCATTTATCATTGAGCATTTCTACTTGCTTTATATCAGAAAAATATATTTTTCTCACCTTTCCTTCATGTACTTGTGGAGAGAAGATTATATTTACTTTAAATGGAGCCTGTTAATAAACATTAGGAGTCATTTGAAAGAAAACATTTTTCTAAAAATTTTCAGGGGTGCCTGGGTGGCTCAGTTGGTTAAGTGTCAGACTTTGGCTCAGGTCATGATGTCACATGGGTTTGAGCTCTGCGTCAGGCTCTGTGCTGACAGTTGGGAGCCTGGAGCCTCCTTCAGATTCTGTGTCTCCCTCTCTATGCCCCTCCCTCCCCCTCTTAAAAATGGGTGAACATTACACAAAAATTTTAAAAATAACTTTTTAGGGGCACCTGGGTGGCTCAGTGGGTTAAGCGTCAGACTTTGGCCCAGGTCACGGTCTCATGGTTCGTGGGTTTGAACCCTGCCTTGTGCTCTGTGCTGACAGCTCAGGCCTGAGGCCTGCTTTGGATTCTGTGTCTCCCTCTCTCTGTCCCTCCCCTGCTTGCACTGTGTCATTCTCTCTCAAAAATAAATAAATATTAAAAAAAGTCTCTGAGATAGGTGTTTTATATCAGTCTGATAGATAGTTGAAAACATATGGCTAACATGATGGACAAAATAGAATACATTATACTATCACTTAACGGAGTTACAGGAGTGATGGGTAAAGATGATCAGGAGAAGTTCTAGGAAAAGATGTATATTGCAATGATGAGCAGGTGTTCCAATCCTAGTCATATCAGTAGACCAAAGGTCACAGTAGGACAAAAAGCTTAGAGCAAATCACTCCTGTGTTTAATTGTCAACATGTTTCTAAATTACAGCAACGAAAAATTAAGCACATACGTTGCATTTCTTTTGGGGATATGGACTCTAGCAGCTTGATACAATTAGACATGGAAGTATGGGGGACAGTCTTCTGTCTACACTAAACTATTATCATTTCTCTAGCGCCAAATACCTGAATGTTTAATACAAATTGATGCGCACTAATTTTGGAAGGAAGAAGAAAGAGATAATTGTTCATACCTGGCTGAGTGGAGAGGCATGCTGTGTCTCTGGAGGCACGGATTTGCCAAGCTTCTTTTTCTAGCATAAGGGCCAGGTGAACGCAAAGGCCCTAGTGTTTGAGTTGAAGGTATGTTTTATACAACAAAGAACTGAGAAGGCTAGCATCTTTCTCAGGGAGGGAGGAGGATGTATGATATGGGGAACAGGCAGATTGCAAAGGGAAGGTTTACACTCTGCTCTCTCAGGTTAAGAACTTATTCCTTGGAGACATTCTCAGCTCGTTTCTTGTGTTGTGTGGACAGGTGTGTGTGCTGTGCCCTGCTTATATTTACTTCTAAGGGAGAAGCAAGGGAATTCTCAGAGGAGAGGAACAAGAATGTGACCAGGAAAGGGCCTATTTGTTTTTCTTTGCCTTGACTCTGGAACCTGTTAACTTTTAGGCAGCAGTCCTATGTCTATGATTCTAACCCTGTCTCAACCCTGTTGGGTTTCTGTCAATGAAAAATACTGCTTTACCTAATCCAAAAAGAGTATCTGTGGTTCCAGTGTTGTCACCTGTGTGTGACCTCAAGAGTGTGTTGTAGTATCTTTAACAGTTCCCTGGGGGATGTCGGGATTCATATTTTAAATTTTCTTTTGTTTCTCTTAACTGGAAGAAAGGATTAGAGCCCGTTTTGTACCTGCAAATTTAGACTTAATTTCTAGCTGCACCCCCTTGTAGGCGGAAGTGGTTACACACAAAGTGATCCGAAACCCATGCTGTATTTCAAAGCCATGGAAGCAGAATAACAAGAACAAAAGCAGGTTTTTGTATCAAAGTTGCCATGGATTAAAATAAAACATGCAACAGCTTTTTCACAGAAGGTTTAAACTGCTTCTCCCTGCTGCTTACCACTCCTAGCACTGTTAAGAGGATGTTTTTACACACTTGGATATTCAAGTCCCTTTTCCCTGATAGGTGGGTAACTCCTGGCCCCCTGAATGCTGCCTAGACTCTGAGCCTCACATTTCTTTTCCATTTTTCCCCCTTCTTTGAGACACTGACCCCAGCTGATGCTCTGACACTTCTTATTTTGGGGAGTGAGGTAAAAGGCAGGACACTATTAGAGTAAGGCCAGTGTTAGCGTGATGAGGATGTTGACTGTGGTACTGTAAGTAGAAATGAAGGATTTAAAAGGCTTTTCCATAAAAAGGAGTTGACAAGCCCTGATAATTCTGGTTGTAGGGAGAGGATGACTCAAATCTTTCACGCATGGTTTCCTTGGGGAAAAATAGCTGATGACATTAAGGAAGTCAAAGGGGGAACCATCTGGAAAAGGGAAGGAATTAATGTTTTACTTGTTTGTTTTTTTTTTTTAACACGGCCAAAGTCATGTTAAAATACCAAAGTCACTATTCCTAGGTGGTAGTTGAGATTGTTGCTTGAGGTCGGAGCTGCAGAAAATATATTGGAGAAGTAGCTACTTGGGCACAGATGTGGATGTAATGAGAGTTAACTGAGGAGAGAAGAAGACAGATAAGCAGAAGACTGGCATCTGACCTTGGGAAGTACACACATTAGCAGAGCAGGGAGAAGATTTGACGAAGGTGGTCAAAGATTCGTATGAGAGATTGGAGGGGATCAGCAACATTTCTCCTTGCCCCTGGAAGGAGGGCTACAAACTAGAAGTCGGCGTTTAAAAACAGATACTTCTTCCCTCTACTTTTTTCTTGTATGTACGACATATTCTTAAGGATACTGTTTTTCTTCCGAATATAACCCAGCATGATAAAATAGTAGAAAGAAAACGTGTTTGAGATTCCTTTTCCCTGAGTTTTATCATATGCCACCATGTCCACATAGTGTGGCAGCCTTGGAACGTGCCACTCAGATCTCTCGCAAGAAAAACTGCCTCAAGCAGTAGACTGATAGTCTCAGCTGTCACTACTGAATCCACCAGACTTGAGATCAGTCTTCCCTGCGCCATTCCCAGCGGTGACAAAGTACAGTGTGGGTACCGCTCTACACGTCCCTGCTCACCTTGCAACTTTTGCTTGGAGATCGTTCATTCACCTGCTGGAGGTTTTCTCCCAACTGCACTACCGTCTCACAGTCTTGCACCACACTCTCTCTCCATCCTTATTCCTTTCGTATGTATTGAGCCCACTGTGGCTGATTATGCCTCTTTCATGGGCAGTTATACTAATACATCCCTTGGTAGCTGCTTCTTAGGACCTAAACTGACACATGTATCAACCTATAGGTGACCAGGGAAGCTCTGATAACCCCTGCCCCACAGAAGAAAGAGCCAGATCCTCAAAATTGATTTGAAATTAATTTGTTCTTCACTCCCCGCAAGATTTTAGGACTTAATTATTTTTTATTTGGAGTAATATCCATGTCAAAGAACCTAGACTAGACTGGATTGGGTCATACATGGTCTTGACTTTGCTATATTTAGCTTAATTGGGTCATCGATTTCATCTCATAAATCATGCCCATTTGGAAAAAATAGCTGACTTGTATATTGTAAAATTGTTTTTATTCCGTTCAAGAAATCCTTTTTAAAACCAAATTTGTAGTATCTGTTCTGAAGAACCACTGATTTTTTTCAAATGATTAATAAGTGGAAACCTTTGTATTACTTAGAGACAAGTGTTTAAAAAGTTAACAAAAAGAGCAGGTCACCAAGTCTTAAAATGAGAAAATAGGAGCATTTTACAGTGTAGCTTAACAAAACTAAATTACTCAAAGTGAATATGTTCTTAGGGGATAACTAGCTTCTGGGAATGAAACAGGCAATTTTTTAAAAAAATATTTTTTTAATGTTTATTTATTTTTGAGAGACAGAGACAGAGCGTGGGCAGGGGACAGGCAGAGAGAGAGAGAGAGAGAGAGAGAGAGAGAGAGAGAGAATATATCACAGAATCTGAAACAGGTGCCAGGCTTTGAGCTGTCAGCACAGAGCCCGATACAGGGCTTGAACCCATAGAACACGAGACCATGCCCTGAGGTGAAGTAAGATGCTTAGCGGAGCCACCCACGCACCCCACATGAGACACGCAATTTAAAAGTTATTTTATCAGATCTTTATCAGATCTTCAGATGAGTGGGTGAATGGATTGATTGTGCAAAATTGAAAGAAAATCTTTATATTTAGCACATAGTTTTGGTATTAATACAGGGATTTCCAAATAAATTGCCATGCCAGAAAGTTAAATAACAATAGAAGTGTGTAAGTGAATTAATGCAACTTCTCAACATATATCACATGTTCTATTTAAAAGAGATAATCAGTTGGCATTTGGGAAATCTGGCTTTAACTTGTACCTGGCTTGATAACATTGGGCTTCCTTTAATCCCTCATTTGAGATTTCTGACTTGATATATATGAGTCCCTCAAAATTTTTCAATCTTTGATTTTACTCAGTTTATTTCCAGGAGGTTTTGCACTAAAAATAACTAGTTCCATTTTTGTAAGTTTGTTGCACATATATTCAGCATCAAATAGGTATGAAAGCAATATTATGATGTCTGCAAATTACATACACCTACTCATATGTTTACTTGAAATCCATTTCTCATCAACTGGTCATAATATGGAATTCCTTTGAAGACATTGGTCTTATTTTACTCATGTTTTATTTCCTACAATACAGAGAGTGGATGTTAAACAAACATTATGGGATTGGATTGCATATTTTGCATCAATAGAGGGCTTGGGAAGAGTTTCATATCATGGTTGCCTGGGAAAACCCTTTTATAGAGATGTTAAATATTTGGGGAATTGGACTGAATATTCTGTATCACTTAGAAGCATTATGAGAAGTTTCATGTAGTATTGGTTGCTGGTGAAAATACTTACTCAAGGTGAGATTTCTGTGGTACTGCACATACATGAACTCAGTCATAAAAAAATCACAAGCTATGCTCGTGAAAGAAGTCATGAAACATGAAACATTCATCCACATATTTCAATAACGTATATAAACAATAGCATATATAATTGCTGAACAGCTATTTTAAAAGGTAATCTTGGGGCCCCTGGGTGGCTCAGTTGGTTAAGTGTCTGACTTCAGCTCAGGTCATGATCTCAAGGTTCTTGAGTTTGAGCCCCCCATTGGGCTGTGTGCTGACAGCTCAGAGCCTGGAGCCTGCTTCTGATTCTGTGTCTCCCCCTCTCTCTGCCCCTCCCCCCCCCGCAAATTAAATAAACATTAATTAAAAAAAAAATAAGGGTATTTTTACTTTATTAAGAAAGAAAAATGATAATAGTATTTTCTCTTGTATATTATGTATCTGATACTGTATTAGGAACTTTATCATCATTTTATTTAATTCTCATAATGGTTCAATGTCCCATCCCCTCCAATTTCAGTTGAAGAAACTTAGTATAATAAATTATCCACAATCACACTGATATTAAGAGGCAGAGCCAGGGTTCAAATTAAATGGATCTGCCTCTAAAACTCAAAGTGTTCCCACCAAAACAGAGAACCATACGCTTATAGTAGCTTATGAATCATTGGATAAATCCCCAAATGTGGTTTCATTCATTCACCATTTAGTGAGATCCTCTGTCCTTGGTGCTGGATTGTGAAAGTTAATAATGACAAGGCCTCTCTTCTCATGGAGATTATAGTTTAATGGAAGAAAAGTTAAATAAATGAGATAGTTTCAGCTCCTTTTTAAAGTTGAAAACAAAACACAAAATTCACTCAGTGATATCTTGGTTATTTCCCTGGCTCCTAGTAACTAAAAAGAGAAAGAATTTCCATTAAGTTATTGAAGAAGACTCCCTAGAAGTCTACAGAAAATACCATACCTGATGGCACAATATTGAAAGCACTGCCATTGAATATTAGAAAAAGACTAATTTAAAGGAATACCTGAATAAATAAAAATGCATATTATATTTTTGATTAGAAAAATACATTGCAGAGATGTCAGTCATCTAAAATTTAATCCATCACTTTAATGACACTCGATGAAAATCCCATTGGGACTTTATGGAAGTTGGCATCTGAAAAGGAAGACATGAAGAGTAACCATTTAATTTTGAAAATAGAAAAATGAACAAAAATACTTGACAGGGATTTCCATTCTGTATCTAAAATAAACTACAAAACTTATTTTATGTTAAAAGAGTGTGATATTGGGACAGAAGCAGATCATTGAAGTAGAAGATCCAAGAAAATAGGGCCATATGTGTAATAATTTCATTTGCAATAAAGGTGGCATCTCCAATTAATGAAAAATGGTCCCATATTGGGACAATTGAAAATGAAGTAGGAGGAAAATAGGTTAGGTATTGATTTAATCCATGTACACACCCACACTCACACATAAACGCATACTCACACAAACTTCAGATTGTTTTAAGAGTTAAAGAAATTTATGAAGTCTGTAGAGGGAAATATTGAGGAGTGATCTAATGATATTAATGTTTTGTCTTCTTGTTCTAAAATGTGTACACATAGGATGGGATCTTTATCTAAGCCCAACAGTTATAATGCAAGACTAACAGATTTGACTATGGAGAAATTTATTTTGTTAACGTTGATTTACTTTTGAGACACAGAGAGACACAGCACAAGCCAGGGAGGGGCAGAGAGAGAGAGGGAGACACAGAATCCGAAGCAGGCTTCAGGCTCTGAGCTGTTAGCACAGAGCCCGATGCAGGGCTCAAACTCAAGAACCTCAAGATCACAACCTGAGCCAAAGTTGGATGCTTAACTGACTGAGCCACCCAGGCCCCCCTACTATGGAGAAATTAAAATTTTTCACAGGATAAGAAATAAAAGCACCATTAGCAAAATTGAAAGACTAAGGACCGACAAATAATATATTTGCATCCTTAGTATGAGGTAGGGATTAAGTTTAAAAAATTTACATATTCAACTCAGTTTTTAAAATGTCAAGCCATTTGGGAAAAAAAAAGCAGGAGCAAAAAAACAAGATGAAGAAATGATTCACAAGAATAAAAAAATGTGAAAATACATTCAACTTCACTAGTTGTTAAGGAAATACAAATCAAAATGATTTTTTCTTTTTGCTGACACCTTAACAAAAAATTTAAAAATTTGTGATCTAAGATTTTGGCAAGGGAGAAAAAATATGTTCTTATAAACTACCAATGAGAGTGTATTTTGGTAAAGACTTTTTGTTGGGATACTTGTTAATATCTGTCAAAACTTAAAATGTTCTTACTGTTAGAGTTAGTAATTCTACTTTTATTAGTTTACACTGTAAACACTACCGCTGTTTTTTTAAACTGATCAATGCAGTCAGCTATCAGTCTTCAGTTTTCCTGTTAAGGTACTGGGAGGGAGGCTGGGTACTATTTCCTATGTAAGAACTCAGGAACCAGGCAGCTCAGCCCTAGATTAATATGAGAGGAACCCCGTTATCTGAGAATAACTATGTGGTCAGTTACTAGTAACTTTAAGTTAATCTGTTTCATTCATTCATTCATTCATTCATTCATTCATTTTGAGAGAGAAAGGGTACAAGTGAGTGAGGGCAAAGGAGAGGGGGAGAGAGAGAAGCGAGACTCACCTGAAATGGGGCTCAAGGTCAGCTGATGTGGGGCTTATGCTCACCTGATGTGAACTCGAACTCAGGAACTCTGAGATCATGACCTGATCTCATAGGTCGAGAGTTCGAGCCCCGTGTCAGGCTCTGTGGTCACAGCTCAAAGCCTGGAGCCTGCTTCACATTCTGTCTCCCTCCCTGTCTGCCCCTACCCGCTCACGCTCTGTCTCTGTCTCCTCCAAAAATAAACATGAAAAAAATTTAAAAATAAAATAATTATTTTGAAACATCTGCCATGCCATAATAGTTGTCACTGTCATCTTCTGCTCATGTGAACTCGTTTAACTTTGCCACATCTCCATTGTGATCACTTTGGTGACTAGAATTTCTCCAGTACCACAGCCTGAGACACATTTTCTTGTGTGAAATTTGTGGTATCACGTTAAAACTCAATTTTCATTAATATTGCATAGTCTTCCAAAACAGATTCAAATGCAGTGTCCAGTAACGAACAGGAGACAGACAATAAAGATGTAGTGGGCAGGGAAAGATAACAGTTTTGCCCAGGGAGGAAAATCTGAGAGAGGACGATTTTTAGAAGTGATGATTTCATTCGTTAATATATTTGTGTTTTATTTTGTTACACAAAGAAATTGTGGAATTGCAGATAAGATTATTCATTCAAACATTTGAATTACTGTACTAATTGTAATGGTGCAAAATTGATGTACCTCAGTGTCCCTTAGTAAGAGAATGATAAAATACAAAATGGTTTATGACCTGGAATACTCTACACTTGTTAAGTAATTTGTTTATTCATAGGTCTGAGAAGCATTTATTGAGTACCATTGGGTACTAGGCCTAAAAAAAGGCACGGAACATACTTAAATGTAAATTTCTAAATTAATAAAGCCAGTCTGAAAAGACTACATAGTGTATGATTTTAACGTTGTGACATTTTGGAAAGGGCAAAGTTATGGAGATAGTAAAAAAGGTCAGTGGTCATCAGGAGTTAATGGGGAGGAAGGAATAAATAGGTAAAGTGCAGGAAATTCTTAGGGCAATGAAACTATTCTGTATGATACTGAAAGGCAGACATATGACATTATGAATTTGTCAAAACCCATAGAATGCACAACACAAAGTGAACCCTAATGTACACTATGAACTTTAATGAATAATAATCCATCAATATTGGTTAATCAATGTCCCACACTAACTCAAGATGTTGACACTAGAAGAGACTGGGCTGAAAGAGAGAGGGGAACTGGGAATTCTCTGTACTATCTGCTGAATTTTCTGTATATCTCAAACTGCTTTTAAAAAATAATGTCAGCTAATAATAAAGTTAAACATAGAAACAGAAAACCCCACAAAACAAATGTATATATTACTGAATTATTATGATGGAAACATCCTTGAACCCAGTTCTAGAAGTGAAACTTTGTCAGCCACCATAGAAGCTCTGCCATACGTCCATCCCATTCTGCAAAAGTGACCATTATCAGGGCTTTTGTAGTGATTACTTTCTTGTGTTTTTCATGGTTTCCCCTCAAACTACAGTTTAGTTTCCTATTTAAAAATGTTTGACATATTTAAGTTTTAAAAAATGTACACCTGGCAGTATTTTAAAAACATCACTGTGTCTGCTCTGTGGAAAATAGACTATTTGCAGTGCAAAGACAGGAGGCAAGAGGAATCATTCAGAGATGGTTACAGTGGTGGGTAGCTTGGACGATGATGACAGTGAGACAGGTAGAAGGAATCTGTTTGTATTTAGAAGGCTGATCCCAAATGCTTTGGTGATGGGTTGCATATGGAGCATAAGAGGAAAAGAGGAACCAAAGATGACTGGAAGAAAAAAGTTGCCATTGGCAGAAAGAGGGAAATGCCAGAACAGTTACATTATTTAAAAAAAACATAGGTAGGGGTTGCCTGAGTGGCTCACTTGGTTAAGCGTCCAACTCTTGGTTTTGGCTTAAGTAATGATCTCTTGGTTTGTTGGTTCGAGCCCACAGTGGGCTCTGTGCTGGCAGCATGGAACCTGCTTGGGATTCATTCTCTCTCTCTCTTTCTCTCTCCTTCCCTTGCTCATGCTCTCTCTCTCTCTCTCTCTCTCAAATAAATAAACTTTTAACAAATAAATAAATAATCATAGGCAGATCCATATTGATTTTGAGGATAAAAGTTATTAACTTAAGAAACCAACTTTTATTACTGAAGAATAATGATATATTGAATAATATGTGTTATAGAATAATGTATGTAAATATAAACATACAAAATAATATAAAAACTACGCATAATTGGTTACATAAGGAAGGGAGTTTTGCAGTGAGGTGTGAGAGACTACTTCTGTTATTCTAGAAACTTCTGTAATCTTTGATCGTTTGTATGAATGAATTATTTCTATATTTCACGTAAACAGAATCATGCACATGTGCATGGGTATACATATTTAATTTTGAACATAAACGGTTTTGTCCCATAATTAGTGCATGGTTCATAAATTTGTAGCTCTAAAATAGTTTTTAATATCATGACTTTCAATGGTAGGCAGTTGAATGTGCAAAATATGATTCAGAAGGGGCTCAAGCACAGCCTCACAAATTCCAAGTTAGGACATGACTGCTGTGTGGGACAGAACTCTGTGTTCCCCAGCCCCTTGGCAGGAATGAGGAAGTGCTCGGAGAAACAATGGGTTGCTTGGAGGAAGACGAAGGTGACCTGTGATACCAGCCACTGTGGGACAAGGCAGAACTGTGGACATCTGACATTATTGCTGGCTTATCCTGAAGAGGTCCAGATAGCATGAAATACATTACAGGAGAGGGAAATTGGGTTAAATCAGATCTTTCCTCCGCAAATAATGATAATGGCAAGCTCCTCAAATCTTGGATCACCTTCAGGAAGACAGGAAAAAGAGTCACGAAGGAGATAATCTGGACTTGAGTCAATTTAAATCCAGAATGAAACACACATAATCAGGGTTTGGGGAAAGGAGGTACACATGCATGTGCACATGCAGACACACACTTTTAGCACGACAGATGGAGCAAGAAAGAGACGGAACAAGGAGGAGAGGGAGTTACTCTCGATGACAAAACATAATTTTGCATGGACATTTAGTTGTAAGCGATAGTGATTTAGATTCATTCACTGCACATGCAGATTGAAGAGTTTGGTATTTATGGTTTGATATTAGTTTTGTTTTTGTTTTTATTTTTGTCATTTCTACATGGTTTTATTCCAGAGTATACCCGTTTTATTTGGGCAAATAAGTAAATAAGAATTCACAGTGTTTTCACAGGAATTAATGTTATATGAAATGTCTTGGTTAACCAAAAGCTACTATTGATCTTAAGTTCATTAAGTTGTGATATGTTTGTATTTGAGTGTAAAAGCAGTCTGTTTGTAATATACATGAAGCAAATGTAACAAATCCCTTTAGTTTTCATGTATCAAAATACCAGTGGTATTCTTCAATGTTTTGTGGTTGTTAGGTAGTATATACATATAAACACTCAAAATAATGAGAAAAGGCCATTTGTTATATCAATGATGGGATTAACTCAAAGGGAAATGATGAAAGTGCATTGAAAAACATGCTGTAAGCTATGCTTGCTTTGCAGTCTATGCAGATTGACATTTCCAATTGTGACTGGAGAAAATAGGAAGTAATTGCATTCAGTCTTTTACAGCTATATGCGCTGGTGTGCCATAGAATGATAGGTCTGGCGATGCATTTGTATGGATCCATTTGGATGGATCCTTCTTTCCCTTTTTTAATGGCATCAGTCTGCAGCAGTTTCAGATCTATTGTCTACAGTCCAAGCCCAGGGCAAGATCTTACTGTGGTGCAATGACCTTCTTTATTTCTTTCCTTAACGTTTCCATTAGTCTTTTTAATCTGTCCTAATGCGACAAGTTTATGTCAGCTAGCATTGTCTTAAACTAACATTACTTTGCCAGAATTTTCCAAACAGTTTAACAATTTGCCAGCTGTTGCTTTTCATAAAAAAATGAAAGGTTATATGTATTGTTCAGTCAACTGTGGTTCAAAGGAAAAAAGAAAAGTATGCAGGGGAAATTGCAACTTGCCAGGGCTGAGGTAGTTTTAAACTTGCCTGTGTTTTCAGGGTGCTGATACTGGGTGTGATCATCAGAGTGAGATGGGGGGAGCAACGACGTGCTACCTTGGTGTCTCTCCTGAGGTTATTTAGCCATGCTTTTCCTTTTGAAATACTTTACATTTTATTACTTGAAATCAATTTTTATGCTAGAAACGAATTCCTGCAGAATTGTCTTTCTGAACATATTTATACACATGCACGTGGGCACACACGCACTCACCCCCCACTGAAGCTTTTTTTGTTCGTGTTCTCTGACGACCCCAAATGTTCATACTCTCCCAAGAACAGTATTAGAAGCAATTCAGTTATCATGGTACTCAGTGGTAATTGATAGCTGTGGTGAATAATGAGAGTAATCTATTAACTCAGACAATGACTGCCCCTACATTGGCTAATTCTCATGGAGTCACACAATTATGTTGTAATAGAATACGGAATGATAAGATGATGCCCAAATTCTACAAGTTTAAATTCCATGGAGGTACAGTGTTACTTTCTACAAAACTATTTGAATATGTGCTTTGGGATTTGGGAATAAGTAGCAAAATATCTATTTTGAATAGACAGATACTTTCCATCAATTTGAAGGTTTTATGGCCGACACATAAAGATTGTACTCTCATCACTAGGCAGATGCTAAATGTTCACATAAAGAGAGTGAGTATCTGTTCTGAGAAACAATATGGCCTATCTGTATTCATATATGGAAACCCAAGATGGAGCACTCATAAAATGCCAAGAATTCATGTTCAAATAGAAATCTATCACATATAAACGCAAGGTTCAAAAACTCTTCATAAGCAGAGGGATAGAGGTTGTACAGATGGGGAAAAGGATTATACATTTTTATCAAATTATAGACAGAATCTTGTTTAGAGATTATTAAATCAGGGAAGTAGTACTTTTAGAAGTCTGCAAGAACTAGAATTTTATTATTGAGTCGAGAAGAAATACAGTAAGTTGAGAGAATTTTCAAAAAGAAAGTTAATAAATCTGATGTTCTAGAAGTTTCTGCATGAAGCAGTTCAGTTTTTTTTGTTTGTTTTTGTTCTTAATTTCTAAGCTTGCACTCTCCATTTCAGCTGTTGAACCAATGGTTGAGTTTATCGTTCCTAGGATTTACATGTGCCGCAGCAGGAAAAGAATGAGAAGTTTGCCTGCTTGATAAAATTTCTTCACTTTCAGGGTCTTCTTGTTCCTGGCTCCTTTTTCTTGAACTTCTCACTCCTATCCTTGCTTAAGCCTTGGGCTTCCTGCTATTTCAGGGTTCTCGTTACCAATGTGGATATTTATACCAGGGAACATTTATATACTTTCTGTCTGCTTTCTGGGTTTGGTTTACCTCCTGATTATTTCTCCCAGCCTCAGCCTAACCTGGTCTTGTTATTCTTTTTTGTCTGACTAACCTTAAGAGATAGAAGTTTAAAAATAAACATAGTAGTCTAAAAATTAATTAGGTTCAGGGGCATCTTGTTCTTTCTGGAATAATACTTAGTGTGGTAGGCAGAATGATGACCACTGAGTATACTCACATCTTAATCTTTGGAACCTATGGAAGTGTGAATGTGTTATGTGGCAAAGGAACTTGATAGATGGTTAAGTATCTTGAGATGGCAAGGTGATCTTGGGTTATCTTGGAGAGATCTTGGATTATCCAAGTGAACTCTAAATGCAATCACAAGTATTCTCGTACGAATGATGCAGAGGAGATTTGACTGTAAAGGAGTAGGTAGTGTGACTAAGCGGCTGAGATTAGAGTGTTAGGGCCAGGAGCCAAAGAATGGCATTCAGCTCTGTAAGCGGAAGAGGTAAAGAACAGACTCTCCCCTGAAGCCCCCAGATGGAGCCACTCCTGATGACACCTCACCTTTTGCCCCATAAGATTAATTTTGGAATTCTGGCCTGGAGAACTGGAAGAGAATAAATTTCTGTTCTTTCAAGCCGCTGCGTTTGTGTTAATTTGTTACAGTAGCAACAAGAAACGAACAGAGATTTTGGTACCTATAAGTAGAAGGCTGCTGTAACAAATATCTAAAAATGTGGAAGTGACTTTGAAATTTGGCATTGGATAGAACCGACAAGAATTATGAGGAACATAATAGAAAAAGCCTAGATTTTTTTTTTTTTTGAGCAGATTGCTAGTAGAAATATGGCATTAAAATATTAGTAACATATGCTGGTGAGGGCTCTTAAGAAATGAGGAACATCTTACTGGGAACTGGAGGAAAGAGGAACGTTGTTATATAAGGACAGAAAGCTTAGCTGAATTATGTTCTATGGTTATGCAGAAAGTGGGACTTGCAAGTAATGAATTTAAATATTTAGCTGAGTGTAGTTCCAACAAAGTGTTGAAGGTGCAGCTTAGTTTCCAACTGCTGCTCATAGTAAAATGTGAGAGGAAGATGGGCCTCCTGGGTGGCTCAGTCGATTGAGTGTCCGACTCTTGATTTTGGCTCAGGTCGTGATCTCAGGGTTCATGGGATTGAGCCCTTAGGCAGACTTCATGCTGAGTGTGGAGCCTGCTTAAGATTCTCTCTTTCTCTCTGCCCCTCTCCCCCTACTTGCGCGCGCGCTCTCTCTCTCTCTCTCTCTCTCTCTCTCAAAAATATGTGAGAGGAAGAGAGAAATTGAGGAAAAAATGGTTATGCAAAAGAGAACTATGATTTGATGATGTAGGAAATTCCTGGTCTATCTGATTGCAAAAAGTGCTAAAACAGAAGATTCACTGTCAGGTGTTTGTGCTCTGGAGAGACCAAGAGTGTGTTTGGACAAAGTTTTGCTTGTGCTAAATGGATTAGGGGCATGACTCATTGATCCCCTCAGCATCTCAGCAGAAGCCAGGAATACAGATTAGATTATCCGGGAGAGATCTGTGAAGAAGCCTCTTGTCTAATAGAGTGAAGCCTTGAGGTATACACAGGAGACCCACCAAGGTGTCGAGATTGTTTCATCAGCAGAAATACAGCTAGCCTGGACTAAAAGGGTCACAGATAGGACGAAATGAAAAATTCTCAGACTACCAAAATTCTACAGGCATAAAATGAGCTTATAAAACTATTGAGCTGAGAATATGCACTACCATTTAGGAGAAGGGAAGGATGACTGCAAGGGCAGAGCATTTGGCCCAGAGGAAGCCTTGAGCCATACATTATTTTTGGGCTTTGAAACCTATTGGAGGTTGCCCAGATGGATTTTGTTGGTGGTGTTGTTTACTTCATTTTATTTATAGACTTATTTTTCATTTTTATTAAGTTTTTAATTTTAATTCGTGTGGTTAACACACAGTGTTGTATTAGTTTCAGGTATACAATACAGTAATTTAATAGTTCCAGATATTACTCAGTGTTCATCAAGATAAGTATGTTCTTAATCCCCTTCATCTCTTTGACCCATCCTCCCACCTGCCCTCCCCTTTTGGTAACCATCTGTTTGTTGTCTATAGCTAAGAGTCTGTTTCTTGGTTTGTCTCTTTTTCTTTTTCTTTTCCTTTTTTTTGTTTTTTTTTTAATTTTTGTTTGTTTCTTCACTTCCACAGATGAGTGAAGTCATTGTCTTCCTCTGACTTACTTTGCTTAACATAATGCTCTCTAGCTCCATCCATGTCTTTGCAAATGGCAAGATTTCATTCTTTTTTTTTAATATATGAAATTTATTGTCAAATTAGTTTCCTACAACACCCAGTGCTCATCCCAAAAGGTGCCCTCCTCAATACCCATCACCTACCCTCCCCTCCCTCCCACCGCCCATCAACCCTCAGTTTGTTCTCAATTTTTTAAGAGTCTCTTATGCTTTGGCTCTCTCTCCCACTCTAACCTCTTTTTTTTTTCTTTTTTTTCCCCTCGCCTCCCCAATGGGTTTCTGTTAAGTTTCTCAGGATCCACATAAGAGTGAAAACATAGGGTATCTGTCTTTCTCTGTATGGCTTATTTCACTTAGCATCACACTCTCCAGTTCCATCCACGTTGCTACAAAGGGCCATTTCATTCTTTCTCATTGCCACGTAGTACTCCCTTTTGTATATAAACCACAGTTTCTTTATCCATTTAGGCTTTTTCCACAATTTGGCTATTGTTGAGAGTGCTGCTATAAACATTGGGGTACAAGTGCCCCTATGCATCAGTACTCCTGTATCCCTTGGGTAAATTCCTAGCAGTGCTATTGGTGGGTCATAGGGTAGGTCTATTTTTAATTTTTTGAGGAACCTCCACACTGTTTTCCAGAGAGGCTGCACCAGTTTGCATTCCCACCAACAGTGCAAGAGGGTCCCCGTTTCTCCACATCCTCTCCAGCGTCTATAGTCTCCTGATTTGTTCATTTTGGCCACTCTGACTGGCGTGAGGTGATCTCTGAGTGTGGTTTTGATTTGTATTTCCCTGATGAGGAGCGACGTTGAGCATCTTTTCGTGTGCCTGTTGGCCATCCGGATGTCTTCTCTAGAGAAGTGTCTATTCATGTTTTCTGCCCATTTCTTCATTGGATTATTTGTTTTTCGGGTGTGGAGTTTGGTGAGCTCTTTATAGATTTTGGATACTAGCCCTTTGTCCATTATGTCATTTGCAAATATCTTTTCCCATTCTGTTGGTTGCCTTTTAGTTTTGTTGATTGTTTCCTTTGCTGTGCAGAAGCTTTTTATCTTCATGAGGTCCCAATAGTTCATTTTTGCTTTTAATTCCCTTGCCTTTGGGGATGTGTCAAGTAAGAAATTGCTGCGGCTGAGGTCAGAGAGGTCTTTTCCTGCTTTCTCCTCTAGGGTTTTGATGGTTTCCTGTCTCACATTCAGGTCCTTTATCCATTTTGAGTTTATTTTTGTGAATGGTGTGAGAAAGTGGTCTAGAAAGAAGGTCTAGAAGCAACCTTCTGCATGTTGCTGTTCAGTTCTCCCAGCACCATTTGTTAAAGAGACTGTCTTTTTTCCATTGAATATTCTTTCTTGCTTTGTCAAAGATTAGTTGGCCATACTTTTGTGGGTCTAGTTCTGGGGTTTCTATTCTATTCCATTGGTCTATGTGTCTGTTTTTGTGCCAATACCATGCTGTCTTGATGATGACAGCTTTGTAGTAGAGGCTAAAGTCTGGGATTGTGATGCCTCCTGCTTTGGTCTTCTTCTTCAAAATTACTTTGGCTATTCGGGGCCTTTTGTGGTTCCATATGAATTTTAGGATTGCTTGTTCCAGCTTCGAGAAGAATGCTGGTGCAATTTTGATTGGGATTGCATTGAATGTGTAGATAGCTTTGGGTAGTATTGACATTTTAACAGTATTTATTTTTCCAACCCATGAGCACGGAATGTTTTTCCATTTCTTTATATCTTCTTCAATTACCTTCATAAGCTTTCTATAGTTTTCAGCATACAGATCTTGTACATCTTTGGTTAGATTTATTCCTAGGTATTTTATGCTTCTTGGTGCAATTGTGAATGGGATCAGTTTCTTTATTTGTCTTTCTGTTGCTTCATTGTTAGTGTATAAGAATGCAACTGATTTCTGTACATTGATTTTGTATCCTGCAACTTTGCTGAATTCATGGATCAGTTCTAGCAGACTTCTGGTGGAGTCTATCGGAATTTCCATGTATAATATCATGTCATCTGCAAAAAGTCAAAGCTTGACTTCATCTTTGCCAATTTTGATGCCTTTGATTTCCTTTTGTTGTCTGATTGCTGATGGTAGCACTTCCAGCACTATGTTAAACAACAGCAGTGAGAGTGGACATCCCTGTCGTGTTCCTGATCTCAGGGGGAAAGCTCTCAGTTTTTCCCCATTGAGGATGATATTAGCTGTGGGCTTTTCATAAATGGCTTTTATGATCTTTAAGTATGTTCCTTGTATCCCGACTTTCTCGAGGCTTTTTATTAAGAAAGGATGCTGAATTTTGTCAAATGCTTTTTCTGCATCAATTGACAGGATCATATGGTTCTTATCTTTTCTTTTATTAATGTGATGTATCACGTTGACTGATTTGCGAATGTTGAACCAGCCCTGCATCCCAGGAATGAATCCCACTTGATCATGGTGAATAATTCTTTTTATAAGCTGTTGAATTCGATTTGCTAGTATATTATTGAGAATTTTTGCATCCATATTCATCAGGGATATTGGCCTGTCGTTCTCTTTTGTTACTGGGTCTCTGTCTGGTTTAGGAATCAAAGTAATACTGGCTTCATAGAATGAGTCTGGAAGTTTTCCTTCCTTTTCTATTTTTTGGAACAGCTTGAGAAGGATAGGTATTATCTCTGCTTTAAACATCTGGTAGAATTCCCCAGGGAAGCCATCTGGTCCTGGACTCTTATTTGTTGGGAGATTTTTGATAACTGATTCAATTTCTTCACTAGTTATGGGTCTGTTCAAGCTTTCTATTTCCTCCTGTTTGAGTTTTGGGAGTGTGTGGGTGTTTAGGAATTTGTCCATTTCTTCCAGGTTGTCCAGTTTGAAAATACTATAATTTTTCATAGTATTCCCTGATAATTGCTTGTATTTCTGATGAATTTGTTGTAATAATTCCATTTTCATTCATGATTTTATCTATTTGGGTCCTCTCCCTTTTCTTTTTGAGAAGCCTGGCTAGAGGTTTATCAATTTTGTTTATTTTTTCAAAAAACCAGCTCTTGGTTTCATTGATCTGCTCTACAGTTTTTTTTTTTTTTTAGATTCTATATTGTTTATTTCTGCTCTGATCTTTATTATTTCTCTTCTTCTGCTGAGTGTGGGGTGTCTTTGCTGTTCTGCTTCTAGTTCCTTTAGGTGTGCTGTTAGATTTTGTATTTGGGATTTTTCTTGTTTCTTGAGATAGGCCTGGATTGCAATGTATTTTCCTCTCAGGACTGCCTTCGCTGCATCCCAAAGCGTTTGGATTGTTGTATTTTCATTTTCGTTTGTTTCCATATATTTTTTAATTTCTTCTCTAATTGCCTCGTTGACCCATTCATTCTTTAGTAGGGTATTCTTTAACCTCCATGCTTTTGGAGGTTTTCCAGACTTTTTCCTGTGGTTGATTTCAGGCTTCATAGCATTGTGGTCCAAAAGTATGCATGGTATGATCTCAATTCTTGTGTATTATGAAGGGCTGTTTTGTGACCCAGTATGTGATCTATCTTGGAGAATGTTCCGTGTGCACTGGAGAAGAAAGTATATTGTGTTGCTTTGGGATGCAGAGTTCTAAATATATCTGTCAAGTCCATCTGATCCAATGTATCATTCAGGGCCCTTGTTTCTTTATTGACCATGTGTCTAGATGATCTATCCATTGTTGTAAGTGGGGTATTAAGGTCCCCTGCAATTACCACATTCTTGTCAATAAGGTTGGTTATGTTTATGAGTAATTGTTTTATATATTTGAGGGCTCCCGTATTCGGCTCATAGACATTTATAATTGTTCGTTATTCTTGATGGATAGACCCTGTAATTATTATATAATGCCCTTCTTCATCTCTTGTTACAGCCTTTAATTTAAACTGCAGTTTGTCTGATATAAGTATGGCTACTCCAGCTTTCATTTGACTTCCAGTAGCATGATAAATAGTTCTCCATCGCCTCACTTTCAATCTGAAAGTGTCTTCAGGTCTAAAATGAGTCTCTTGTAGACAGCAAATAGATGGGTCTTGTTTTTTTATCCATTCTGATACCCTATGTCTTTTGGTTGGCACATTTAGTCCATTTACATTCAGTGTTATTATAGAAAGATACGGGTTTAGAGTCATTGTGATGTCTGTATGTTTTATGCTTATAGTGATGTCTCTGATACTTTGTCTCACAGGATCCCCCTTAGGATCTCTTGTAGGGCTGGTTTAGTGATGAATTCCTTCAGTTTTTGTTTGTTTGGGAAGACCCTTGTCTCTCCTTCTATTCTAAATGACAGATTTGCTGGATAGAGGATTCTAGGCTGCATATTTTTTCTGTTCATCACATTGAAGATTTCCTGCCATTCCATTCTGGCCTGCCAAGTTTCAGTAGAGAGATCTGTCACTAGTCTTATCGGTCTCCCTTTATATGTTACAGCACGTTTATCCATAGCTGCTTTCAGAATTTTCTCTTTATCCTTGTATTTTGCCAGTTTCACTATGATATGTCATGCAGAAGATCGATTCAAGTTAGGTTTGAAGGGAGTTCTCTGTGCCTCTTGGATTTCAATGCCTTTTTCCTTCCCCAGATCAGGGAAGTTCTCAACTATTATTTCTTCAAGTACACCTTCAGCACCTTTCTCTCTCTCTTCCCCCTCTGGAATCCCAATTATGCATATATTATTGCGTTTTATCGCATTACTTAGTTCTCTAATTCTCCCCTCATACTCCTGGATTTTTTTTATCTCTCTTTTTCTCAGCTTCTTCTTTTTCCATAATTTTATCTTCTAGTTCACCTATTCTCTCCTCTGCCTCTTCAATCTGAGCTGTGGTCATCTCCATTTTATTTTGCAGCTCATTAATAGCATTTTCTAGCTCCTCCTGGCTGTTCCTTAGTCTCTTGTTCTCCGTAGCAATAGATTCTCTGCTGTCCTTTATACTGTTTTCAAGCCCAGCGATTAATTTTATGACCATTATTCTAAATTCACTTTCTGTTATATTGTTTAAATCGTTTTTGTTCAGTTCGTTAGCTGTCGTTATTTCCTGGAGGTTTTTCTGAGGGGAATTCTTCCGTTTCGTCATTTTGGATAGTCCCTGGAGTGGTGCGGACCTGCAGGGCACTTCCCCTGTGCTGTCTTGAATAACTTGCATTGGTAGGAGGGGCTGCAGTCAGACCCGCTGTCTGCCCCCAGCCCACCGCTGGGGCCACAGTCAGACTGGTGCGTACCTTCTCTTCCCCTCTCCTAGGGGCGGGATTCACTGTGGGGTGGCTGGCCCATGTGGGCTACTTGCACACCGCCAGGCTTGTGGTGCTGGGGATCTGGCGTATTAGCTGGGGTGGATCGGCAAGGTGCACAGGGGCGGGAGGGGCAGGCTCAGCTCGCTTTTCCTTCAGAGATCCGCTTCGGGAGGGGCCCATCTTCCGTGGGCCTCTTGTCTATGCTCGTCTCCGGAGAATCCGTTCTGCTAGTCTTCTGGTGGTTTTCTGGGTTATTTAGGCAGGTGTGGGTGGAATCTAAGTGATGCACAGGACCCGGTGAGCCCAGCGTCCTCCTATGCCGCCATCTTCTCTCCTCTTTCACGATTTCATTCTTTTTTATGGCAGAGTAATTTTCCATTGTATACATATACCACCTCGTTTTTATCCATTTATCTACTGATGGATACTTGGGCTGCTTCCATAATTTGGCTATTTTAAATAATGCTGAAGTAAATCTAAGAGGGCATATATCCCTTTCAATTAGTGTTTTTATTATATATATATTTTTTGTGTATGCACAGTAGTGTGATTAGTGATTTAAGGATAGTTCTATATTTAATTTTTGAGGCACCTCCACAGTTTCCCAGAATGGCTGTACCAATTTACTTTCCCACCAAGAGTGCTAAAAGTTTCCTTTTTCTCCACATCATTGCCAATGCTTACTGCTTCTTATGTTTTAGAGTTAGCGAATCTGACAGATGTGAGGGGATATCTCATTGTGGCTGGGATTTGCATTTCCCTGATAAGGAGTGATGTTGAGCATCTTTTCATGTGTCTGTTGGTCATCTGTGTGTTTCTTTGCAGAAATGTGTGCTTATGTCTTTTGTCTGTTTTTTAATTGGATTATTTGTTTTTTGGGTGTTGAGCTGTATATGTTCTTTATATATTTTGGATAGTAACCCTTTATTGGATATATAATTTGCAAATATCTTCTATTCAGTAGGTTGTGTTTTAGTTTTGTTGATTGTTTCCCTTGCTGTGCAAAAGCTTTTTATTTTAGTGTAGTCCCAATAGTGTATTTTTGCTTTTATTTCCTTTGCCTCAGGTGACATAGCTAGAAATGTGTTGCTATGGCTGATGTCAGAGAAATTACTGCCTGTGCTCTCTTCTGGGATCTTTGGTTTCAGGTCTCACATTTAGGTCTTTAATCCATTTTGAGTTTATTTTTGTGTAGGGTGTGAAGAAGTGGTCCAGTTTCACTCTTTTTCATGTAGATGATTTTTCCAACACCATTTGCTGAAGAGTATATTTTCCCATTACGTATTCTTGCCTCTTTTGCTGAAGATTGACCAGGTAATTGTGAGTTTGTTTTTGTGTTTTCTATACTTTTCCATTGATCTATGTGTCTTTTTTTAATGCCTGTACCATACTGTTTTGATTAATATAGCTTTGTTGTATAACTTGAAATCTGGAATTGTGATACCTCTAGCTTTGTTTTTCTTTTTCAAGATTGTTTTCAAGACCCCCTATTTGAGGTCTTCTGTAGTTCCATACAAATTTTCGCATTATTTGTTCTAGTTCTGTGAAAAATGCTGTTGTATCTTGATAGCGATTGCATTAAATCTGTAGATTGCTTTAGATAGTATGGACATTTTAGCAATATTTGTTCTTCCAATCCGAAGTCTGAAATTGGTTTGGAACATTGATTCCTTTATTTCTTCTGTTTTCTCTGTCTTAGAATGCAATTGTCTATAACTGTTATTCTATGCCTACCCAACATTGTGTTTGGGAACCAGGTAATTTGTCATCTGTTTACAAAGGTCCACAGATTGGGAGGAATTTGGCCAGGAATTTGTCATAGCTTGAGTCTTAACCATACTTGATTTAGATGGTGAGATCTGGGACTTTTGAGCTGACCATTGTTACATATTTTAGATGATTTTGTTCTTGAGTTGATGCCATAATGAGTTGATCCAACTATCCTTATAAGGGGGAGACAAAGGGCGATTTGACTACAGTAGAGAAGATGATATGAAAACTGAAGCAGAGATACGAGTGACGTGACCAGGAGCCACAGAATGTGAGTAGCCTTTAAAAGTGGAAGAGACAATGGCACTTGGGTGACTCAGTTGGTTCAACGTCTGACTCTTGATTTCACCTCAGGTGATGATCTCAGGGTTTGTGAGTTTGAGCCCCACATCTGGGTCCATGCTGACAGTGTGGAGCCTGCTTGGGATTCTCTCTCTCTCTGCCCCTCCCCCAGTTGTGTGCCCGTTCACACACTTTCTCTGTCTCTCAAAAATAATCTTAAAAAAAATGGAAGAGACAGCAAACACATTCTCCTCTGGGTTCTCCAGAAGAAACCAGCCTACTAAAACCTCGCTTTTCATTCCTTAAGAGTCATTTTGAACTTCTGATATGCAGAACTATAATAGAATAAATTTCTGTTGTTTTAAGCTGCTAAATTTGTCATAATTTGTTTTATAGTGATAACAGGAAATGAATACAGTGATGTATATAAGCATTCATTAAGTATATGCTGAGTGAATGAATGATGAAAAATTTTGCCTTTACTAAGTCCATATAAGTTCTATTGAGTCATTGGATTTGAAATGGGATGCCAATTTGATTAGAAAGAAAAAAACTAGGGGCAGCTGGGTGGCTCAGTCGGTTAAGCTTCAGACTCTTGATTTCAGCTCTGGTCATGATCTCATGGTTGTGAGTTTGAGCCCCACACTGGGCTCTGCACTGGTAGCATGGATCCTGCTTGGGATTCTCTCTCTCCCTCTCTCTCCCTCTCTCTCCCTCTCTCTCCCTCTCTCTCCTTTCCTCTCTCTCCCTCTCTATCTTTCTCTCTCCCACTCTCTCTCTTTCTGTCTCTCAAAAGTAAATAAATAAACTTTTAAAAACTATGTTAAAAAATAAAATAAAAACTATATTAATAAAATCTATTTGGCAAAGAAAATTCTTTTAATTAACACCTAAAATTGATGTAAATACAGAAGTATTGATGTTAGAACTGTGATTTTGTGATTTATAATAAGAAATCAGTATTTGGTGTTTGTCTTCATTTCTGGCACAGAGTTCCTGAAACCTTTGGAATTTCCTAAGTGATGAGAGCAGCAAAGGTATCTTTTGTTATCTTAACAAGGTGACTTTTGAACTCTACCTCAGGATGTTGGCTGATTGCCAGGAAAACAAACCGTGTGAAACCAACTGCAAGTTCCAACTTACTGAACTGGGATGGTGGATGGGAGAGGGGAGAAGAGTTGGAGGTTGAACCCATTACCAATGGCCAGTGATTTAATTAGTCATGCCTATGTAATGCAGCCTCCATAAAAATCTGAAAGGGCAGGCTGTGGAGAGTTTTTGGGTTGGTGAACATGTGGAGGTACAGGGAAAATGGTACACCTGGAGAGGGCATGGAGGCTCCATCCTCTTTCCCCATATCTTGACCTATATATCTCTTCTGTCTGGCTGTTTCTGAGTTAGGTCATTTTATAATAAACTGGTGATATAATAAGTAAAATGTTGTCCTGAGTTCTTGGAGCCACTCCAGCAAGTTAACTGAACCCAAGAAGGGGGTTTTTGGGGTCTCCAGCCTATAATCATTTGGTCAGAAGCACAGGTAGACCAGACCGTATGAACTTGTGGCTGGTATTTCGTGTGTGGGTAGGGCAGTCTTTTATAATTGAGCCCTTAACCTGTGGGATCATCACAGATAGTATTAGAATTGAGTTGAATTATAGGACACCCCACTGATGTAAGAAAATTGATTGGGGGTATGGGGCAAAACTCTCACTTTCACATATTGGAATTGGAAGATCAGAATCATTTTAGTAACTTAACTAAAATTTCTGACATCTTCAGGACTAATCTCATCCATTGATATGGGTAATTAGTTACTTATTACCACATTTTCCTTCAGTTAATTATGATACTTAGTTTTAACCTTATCAATCAATTTTTTGGCATTTTAGGATTTAATTTTGAATTTTTATATGAATACAGGCTTCCAGCTGATGAAATAAAGGAGCATAATTTAACCACCGATAACAGGGGACTGTTATCCTTACTGCTGAATGGGGGCTGGTGAGCAATGATATTTAGCAGTGCTTTCACACTTACTTAGGCATTAGTAGTATGATACTCCTCTGTGTCAAATTGACTATCATTAAAGAGACACATCGGAGCATTGTACCAATGGATGCTCTAGGACTATCTTCTTGTTTTGAAAGTCAGAAACAATGATAATTTCTTATTGGAACTCTATTATCAGTTTTCTTCAAGATGTTTAATATGGACTGAATAATTAAAAAGATGCCAGAAAAAAATATCATAAAATAAGTAGAGTTTTTCTTAGCCATACTTTACTTTACTTTACTTTTACTTTTATTTTACTTTACTTTACTTTACTTTACTTTAGAGTACGACACCACAGTGTCTTACTCACCACAAATATGCTAGTGAAATGGAGTTAATCCTAGTCTCTCTAGAATGGCTTGCTGCTTTGTTTAAATCTTATTTTTATTTCTGTGCATATAACCTAGAAATTTTTACTAATATGCCAACATAAATAACCTCAAGCTGCTGTGAAGAAGTTTCGCTTACCAAAGGGTGCCGAATCTTTGTGTAATGCCTTTTATTTTATAAACCTGTTATAGACTTTTATCATATTACTTGGCTATGGTCCTTTTCTAAAATTGTTTCCATGGCTCTAGAAACCTGTTGTGGATGAAGATATGAGGAATAATTAAATCTTTAAAACCTTTTAAGAAAGTTATCTACCTTTAGACTTCTCTGCTCAAGGCAGAAATTGTGAGATCATGGTGATATTAAATCACAATTCTTTTACTAACTTAGAGAGTCCTGGGCTTTTACAAAACATGAAAAGCAAGAATCGTGATTTCTACAGGAAAGGAGTTTTAAAGTAAATGTTTTGCAGATGTAATACTGTCTTAACCTTTACTGAAGGAGTACAAAATTCCTGGCACAACTTGATTTAGAATATTGGTCATAGCTTATTAAAAACTTCTGTTTCTAAGAGAACAATATGTTATTTTAACATGATGCCTGAATCTCAGGCTTTCCCCAAATAATTTTTGTCCAAGAGTCTCCGATAACAGCCTGTGAATATGAACACACACCACACACACACACACACACACACACACACACACACTGTATTAGGGAACTACTCTCAGACTTTTCCTTCATTGCCTGTGAAGACAAGGCAGAGGAAATGCAGGGTGCTAGGGATAAGGCAAGGATAGGAAAAAATATTTTTATGGTGGTAGCAGTATTAATCAATTGATGTACTGTTTCTCCCCATATATTTCAGTTATTCATACTCACAAAGTGATAAAACTTTCTTAAGGACTTCGAGATACATAAGTTGGACATGGTAAATTGTTATTTGTAGATAATTTTAGTGTTCTAATGTTAGTTACAAGGAATTGAATTTTTTTTTAGAGGAAGAGATTGATCCCAGTGGACAGAGCTAGCTGAGGTACACATCTTAAGGAGTTTGTGAATGTGAACATTGTTTCTATATATTTTCCATAATTATTTATAGATTAGGCTTTTATGGTCCCTCATTTTGCATAGAAGTTATTTATTTTCTTGGTGCCATGAAACTCTTCAAGAAGACATGTGATAAATGGTCCATCTTCGTATGGTATTGAAATAGTTATTTTAAAAGGTTTGATAATAACTTTCCTGTTTTTGTATACTTACAATTCTGTGAATTCCTGTTCTTCTCTAAGCTGTTATTACTTGCCTTCATTCTTACCTCCTGAGATTATTTTTACAATGACACTACTAGCTTTTATGTAAACAAAACCTTTTTTCACTTGACTTGACCTCTGTCATTTGAGGCTGTCAGCACAAGTTGTACTTGTGCTGTATAGGATTAATGGATACCGTTTCATAGGTACAGGCTGATATAAGCCCCGGTTAGCATTATACAAATGATAAAATGGAGAACAAGTAAAGATTCATAGAAATCACTACCAGTATTAGAAATAAGGATACTACTATTTTTTGAGCACCTATTTTGGGCCAAGTATTGTCCTAGGCACATTACATATACTGTATAATCCTTTACAGGTAGGCATTACTCGTATTTCATACATAAGACTCAGAGACGTTAAGTTACTTTCTCAGAGGTATAGTAGGCAAACCTCCAAATCCTATGTTTTTTTTTTTTTTAATTTTAAACCAAACTCTGAATATCCGCACTGATAGAGCATTATTGTTGACTCAGTAGTAGTATCTTCTTATGTGACATTGTACCTATTATGGTATATGTTTAAGTAAATGTCTGTTGAATAAATAAATGACATCAATATTGAAAGAATGTGAATGTAGTTTCGATACCTGGCCTTTTACCCTTCAGAACCTCTAATGAAATTAAAAGGGGGAAATGTAGTGGATAATTCATTCCACAAGTGTTTATGTTGTATTTTATAAATGCGTAGTGCATAAGTTAATCAAAAGAGGGTATGGTGTTTGTTCTTAACACAAGGTATAAGGACATGAAAGAAATATATTATGATACAAGCCATAGTTTTATGAAAAAATAAGTGATAAATATAAGTGCACAGAAGAGTAGATGAAGTAAAACTACGGTGAACAGAAACCGTCAGGAATAGGCTTACAGAATCATAAGTGGGAATTGAAAGGTGGGAGAATTTGGTAATAAAATGATTAGGAACACCATTATTTGTAAGCATCTAGGATGGCAAAAAAAAAATGCTGAAATAATGATTGAGCATTACTGTGATACATTTTATGATTTTTGTGGAATACGCCTCTACCTTAATCTTGTGGTGGGATTACATTTCTCTGCCCTGCTGATGTTAAGCTTACCTGTATGATTTATTTTGCCTCATAGACTATGACGTATGTGACATATGTTTCACCTGAGCAAAAATTTCAAATGTAATGAGTTGAGTTTGATCTCTGGCTTTTCTCTGAACAAATAGGTAAATCGTATTATCTGACCCAGAGAAGAGCCACAGTCAAGCTGCAGCTTACATGTAACAAGCTAGAAATAAACATGTGTTGTTTTAAGCTAGTAAGATTTTGAAATCATTCCTTATGTGGCATAGCCTAGTGAGAGCTGATAAATGCAGTGGCATTTGAGGGTGGCCTGTGAAGAATCCTAACTGGAAAAGAGGGTTTATATTGGATTCTAAAGTTAAATAGAACAGTGGAAACAAGTTAAAGATTTGGGCTTTATTCTGTAGTACCTGGAATTGGTTGTCACTCTTGGTATCAACTGTTAGGATTTAAAAAAAAAAAAGGCTGGGTTCCACTTCACAGCATTGTCAACAACAGTCATTTTTTCTTTGGTGGGGATCAAATGTGAGTGCTTCTGAAATATCGTTTGTTATGGCTAGAATTATTGGTTTAATTAATAGAGTGATTTTACTTTTACTTTCCTATTGAACATCTCCATCATTAACCACCTCTCATCTGGGCTATCGCTGGATTGCATGGAACCCAGGATTGTCCAACTGAGATAAGAATGAATTGGACTAGCATGTAATTGGCTTGGAATTTTCATGATTTTTATCTTCTTCCTCATTAAATAAATGCTAGGAGTTGGTGGATGATTTGAGCTTCAGAATTTCTCTTTGTGATTGAGAAATTATTTCTTTAAAAGGCTATTCAGTCTTTAGGTTCGCATACTGAATGAATGTCACGTCTATATAGTCTAGATTTAATATACCCCTATAGTAATGGGGCAACAATGTAATTTGTTTCCCAGATGGGGGCACTTTTGAGAACAAAATGGAACACTACTAATAATTGTGCGGGGACAACAGACATTAACAGATTATTTGGGCAAACCTAGATGAATGGTTACCCAGTGTATGAATGACTGAACTATCATGTATATCATGGCTTTCTTCCAATTTCCTGGCAAAAATGAAAGGAATTATTGACATCAGTGACACTGCTCCTTTGATGTCAGTCATCTCTTATGCATACAGGTACTGCCTTTCTGTCTTTGTCACTTCCAGTCACTCAAGCAACTCTTTTTTTTTTTTTTAAGTCCATTGGTTTATTTTGAGAGAGACAGAGTGCATATGAGAGAGGGGCAGAGAGAATCTCAAGCAGGCTTGTGTGTCAGCGTGGAGCCCCACATGGGGCTTGGTCCAACAAACTGTTGGCTGATGACCTGAGGTGCCCATCAAGCAACTCTTACAGAAGTGAGAGAAGGCTGAGCTCTTGCTGCAGTGAAAAGATTAAAAATTTAAATTCTTTTTGGTATGAAAAGAAGAATGAAGATGAATACTCATTGATTTTGTTTAAAAAAAAACATTGGAAATTCAGCGTTTTTTTTTTCAATCTTAAAGAACTTAAGAATTTTTTGCTGATATTTTCTTCCCACTTTCTCTAATATGAAATGTAACCAAAGCAGTGTTATTAGCAGTGCCAAGAAAACTGTTATCGTAAAATGTTTTAACTGACTTCCATTTGACATATACTTTAAAATGGGATTTTTGTAATGGAGTTAAACTTATTTAACAAGTTCTATTTGATATGAGCTCTTCAAGACCAGTAACTATGTTATGTTTTATCTTGCTGTCCTCAAGTTGTAGTACAATTCTGAGCATGGAGTAAAAATTTTAAAGTATCTGTTACATCAGTGAAGAAATTAACAAATATAATTGCATATGAAACATATCAATATAGATTAAAAATCAAGATTCTTTTGACGTCTAAATAGGGGAGTAATGGAAAACTTCCTGGAGATAAAGAAAGATGACCTTGAGTTTGAAAATGTGGAGCATTGTTAGTATGCAAAGGAAATTTTAAAAGGTAAAGAAATAGACTGATTAAATACTAAGAGATAAGAAAGAAAACATATGTTTACTTCTCTGTGAAGTCGAAGTTATTTAGAGTGGGTGGCTTGTTTTTTGGGAATGTCAGTGACCTAGTGTTCCATAAATGGAATTACCCACATGTTATAAAAAGGAAAGTACTTATATTTATATATTCTTGAGTTTATATTATTGTCATTAATTTCTCCTTTAGAAAATGTTGTGGACTCTGCTTGAATTTTGTAATCCTCTTTTCTCTCAGGGTAAAAGAAGAATTACATTAAAAAAATTTTTTTTAATGTTTATTTATTTCTGCGACACAGAGAGACAGAGCATGAGTGGGGGAGGGCAGAGAGAGGGAGACACAGAATCAGAAGTGGGCTCCAGGCTCTGAGCTGTCAGCACAGAGCCTGACCATGAGATCATGACCTGAGCCAAAGTCGGTTGCTCAACTGACTGAGCCACCCAGGCACCCCAGAAGAATTACATTTGATTAGTTTAGGAGTGGATGTCAGAATCATGAAAAAAATATTGATTCCAAGTTTATCTTTTAAAGAGCAAGCATACACAAAGAATCCGTAAGAAATTATGTCATTTATCAGTAGATTGTTTCTGAATACAATAAAAAAGAGAAGAATATAAGAAAATAAGTTGATAATTGGAAGATCAAACCTACTTTTTATATCAAATAAGTGTAAATCAGCTAAATTCTTTTGTTAAAAGAAAAATTGGTTGAAAATATACACACACATACATACATGTATATACACATAAACATATAGTCAGAGCATTTACACACACATAAGAGACTGATCTCAAAGTAACTCAGAAATATAAAGGCAAGACTATGTATTAAGACATTCTAGGAATACTTAAAAAGATAAAAATCACATTTAAATAGACAACACATTTGGCAAGTTGGAACAAATGACGGTAAAATAGAAAAAGGAAACCTTGTAGTGATAAGAAGAAAGATAAAGTAAAGCTTTTCAGTTATAAATGTCTTTGCACCAACTAGCACTTTATGAAATATCATAAATCAAATGCAACAAAGGTAGGGACCTATATTAAGTAGCAGATTTTAACTTAGCCCCTTAGTCCACTAAACTAAGTGGATAAAAAGATATGCAAACATAGGGAAAACCTTAATAATACAATAAACATAGTACATATAACTGGCATACAATGAAGTCTGTATCTTCAAAATAGTTTCTCATATGTTCATAGAATATTTAAACAATGACTTTTTTGGTGTGCTTATCAAGACACAAAGGAAACACCAGGAAATTTCCATAAGTAGACACTATGGGTGTCTCTTAATCATAATTAATTAACATTATTATAATTATAATTATTATAAGTGTTAATTATAATTATTAAAAGTGTAAATTGATCATTGTGTTATTTATATGTTGCTGTATAAAAATACTTTTACAAATTTACTTGCTTGAAGCACACACATTTCTTACTTCATAGGTTTATCTAGGTTTTCTGCAAGGCTGCAGTCATTCAGCCAGAGAAGAAAAGACTTCTAAGCTCATATGTTCTTTGGCAAAGTCACTTCCTTAGACACATTGCTACACATCAAAACTGAAGCATTTTTGTGGAGGTTGTTTTTGATTTTGTTTCGATTTAGTATTAACAAATAATATAATAAGTGACTAGCTACAAGGTAAATATACAGAACTTAATACTTAGTTTTACTTGCAATTAGAACATAGAAACTATAAATAAAATATTTTATCTGTAATTATACCATGATATAGAATTGATTGTGATGAATTTGATAAGAGGATCATGGGGCCTTTACGATTAAAATTATGATGTGCATTGAACATAAAATATGGTCTGAACAAATGGAACTTCATAACCCTGTTTTTGATTAAAAGTCACAGTGTAAGATTTAACTTTTCCAAAATTATCGTATATATTTAAAACAATTCTTACTAGAATCTTAGTAGGGATTTTTGGTAACTAGATACAATTATAGAATATATATGAAATAATACATACCCCCAAAAGAGCCAAGTAATGTAGGAAAAGAACAGGAGGAAGGACTTTCCTTACCAAAACTTAGAAGACTTTCTAAGGTCTCTGATATTGACATAAAAGTGGTATAGAAAAACGAGTATGTAATTCACGTAAACAAAATAGAGAGTTAAGGCACAGATGCCAATATAAGTGAATTAATATATTACAAAATTGTAATGAATAAAATTGTTTTACTACGTAAAATTTATGAACTTGTATGTTGTTCATTATCAAGCAAAAATGTAGAAACAGAGTAAATGTTAGGGGAATAATTGAAAAATTTATATTTTATATAGCTGGCAAAAATATAAATTAAATCTAGGCTCTTTGTCTTTGAGTTATAATTGGGTAAGAAAAGCAAAACAGACAAATAAATAGTATGATCACAATTTTATAAAACAACAGTGACATATATGTATACATGCTGACATATGTTTCGGTATGGAAATATATACATATATATGTATATATTTCTGTGTAAGAATGTGAAGGTGATGAAAAATAAAAAAGAGCATAGATATTGTTGGTAGGGTATCTTTGAGTTTGAGGTGGGTATGGCCCATGTAAGTGAAAGGTAAAGGAGCAGTCACTGGAAGCTATATTTTTCTATTTTTAAAAGAAAAGTGACATTCAAGTTAAAAATAAAAAAGAGATACATTGTTTTCAACTTTTAGTTCAAGTAAGTTCAGTATATTTGAAAACAAATTGATGAGACTTTGAGGTAAATAAGCACTCTTGCACTGGTCTCAAGTCAAATTTGATATATCCTCTATATTTCTATGAAAGCCTTTTCATAATATCAAAATTTATAAACTTTTTTTCCATTTTTACTTGTAGTTTACTTTTAAAATATACTCACACATGTGTGAAATGTAGAAGAATATTAATGTCAACAATGCTAGTACTAACAAATGATGAGAAATCATTGAGGTGAACAATCTAAATGGACTGATTACATGAGTAATGACACTCATGCAATAAAATACTTTGCATCTGTTCAGCACTATAAGGCATTTCTGTTCTAGAGTAATTGTCAAAATATTGTTAAATAGAAAATGTACAGAAGACTGTATATAGCTTTTACCATTTGTGTTTAAAAGGAAGTGTGTATGTGTGTGTATATAGTTTATATGCATGGATAACCTCTGGAACCTCTATGAGACATTGAAAATAGTGAGTTGTCTCTAGGAAGGTAGATGAAATGACTGAGAGGTTCAGTTGAACTGATTTTCTTTTCCTTCTTTTGCATCTTGTGCCTACATTATTTATTTAAAACCAAAATACTTTTTAGAATGTATTCTTAGTGATTTATACAGAAAGAACAAATATAATCCAGCACTCTAGTTGAGTATCAGAGCGGCTCCATTACAACAGTAAACTGACATGACCTTCTAAATGTGCCTAAGTAATTTATACTTATAAAACAGTATTCACTACAAAAGTTTCAACATTTTATGAAAAAATACTCCTTTATTTAAAAACTAATCTTGGAAACTATTTGATACTAAAAGTATTATTTTTTATTGAGGTATAATCGACCTATAAGATTACATTAGTTTCAGGTATACAACATAATGATTTGATACTTGTATGTATATTGATATGATCACCACGGTAAGTCTACTTAACATCTGCCACCATACGTATTTATAATATTTTTCTTCTTGTCATGAGAATTTTTAGGATTTATTCTCTTAGTGACATTTAATTATGTAATATACTATTATCAACTATAGTCGATATGGAATTACATTCCATAACTTATTCATTTCATAACTCATAACTAATTTTGTACCTTTTGACCCCTTCACTCATTTCATCCACCATGCTATCCCCACTTCTGGCAACCACTGTCTGTTCTCTGTATTTATGAGTTTGGGTTTTTTTTGTTTTCTTTGTTTTGTTTTGTTTTCTCTTAGATTCCCCATATAAGTAAGATCACATGGTATTTATCCTTCTCTTTCTGACTTTCCATAAGCATAATGTCCTCAAAGTCCATTCACATTGTTGCACATGGCAAGATTGCATTCTATTTTAATGGGTGAATAATATCCCATTATTAACATGTACTACACTTTTTTTATCCATTCATCTCTTGATGGACCAACCCTTAGTTTGTTCCAGTGTCATGGCTATTATCAATAGTGCTGCAATGAACTTGGGGTACATATATATTTTCAAGTAAGATAGATTTTATTTTCTAACCAGAAGTGGAATTACTGGACCATAAGGTAGTTTTATTTTTAACTTTTTGAGGAACCTCCATACCTTTTTCCATAGTGGCTGTACCATTTTACATCCCCAGCAACAGTGCATGAGGATTTTCTTCACATCCTCACCAACATTTGTTATTTCTTATAGTTTTGATTATAGCCGTTCTAGCATTTGTAAGATGATATTTCTTTGTGGTTTTGATTTGTATTTGTCTCATGATTAGCGATGTTGAGCATCTTGTCATATATCTGTTGGCCATCTGTATTCTTCTTTGAAAAAAATATCTAGTAAGATTGCCCATTTTTAAATTGGATTACTTGTTTGCCATTGAGTTGTATGAGTTCTTTATGTATTTTTTATGTAAATTCCTAATTAGATGTATGTTTTGCAAATATTTTCTCCCATTCAGTAGATTGCGTTTTCATTTTGTTGATGATTTCCTTTGCTGTGCAGAAGCTTTTTAGTTTGATAGAGTCCTACTTAATAATTTTTGCATTTTTTTTTTTGTCTTTGTTTTTGGAGTCAGCTCCAAAAACTCATTGCCAAGACCCATGTTAAGGAGATTTCTGTCTATGTTTTTTTCTAGGAATGTTATGGGTTCAGGTATTACCTTTATATCTTTAATCCATTTTGAGTTAAGTTTTGTATATGGTGTAGGATAGTGGTCCCATTTCTTTTGAAAGTGGTTGTCCAGTTTTCTTAACATCCTTTTTGAAGAGACTATCTTTTTCCATTATATATTCTTAGCTTTTTTGTCATAAAGTAATTGACCCTATATATGTGGGTTTATTTCTGGGATCTCTGTTCTGATCCATTGATCTCTGTGTCTGTTTTTATGCCAATACCATACTATTTTGATTCCTATACCTTTGTAATATAGTTTGAAATCAGGGAGCATGTTGCCTCTAGCTTTTTTCTTTTTTCTCAAGATTGCTTTGGTTATTCAGGGTCTTTTGTGGTTTCATACAAATTTTAAAAGTATTCTTTTATGTACTGAGATGATTAAAGTACGTGTGATAACGAATTTCCTGGAGCTCACAGGAGTATGTGTTTGGTTTGATATTTTAGCTGAGGCTGAAGTAGAAGTAGAAAAAGATGTAATTCTAAAAGCTAATGTCCGTTGTTGTGCATTCTCTGACCAGGCCAGAAAACCCATGGGTTTAACCCCACTTTCCCCAAGTAAGGAATGGCAAAACAAACTCATTTTTGATAAAGATCGTGGTTAAATTGTCAATTGTTTTCTAGAATGTAAATATTTTAGGTATAAAATTCTTAATTGCTTTCTAGAGTAAAGCTTTATGTCTAAAATTTTATACATTCTTTAAATAGTACTGTATAATTTTTATTTATCTTCTCTTTAGGTTGTGTTGAGGGTCAAGACAACCATACCCTTCCTATGTTAATTTTCTGATAGGATGATAAATGTATCCATTTAAGACTACATATTGGAGTGAATGATATGACAATAAAATTAGCTCTCAGGACTATTTATATTAATTGTATTTATTAGTGTGATAGTGTATCATACTATCATCAAAAGTTTTTTTGAAATGCCAATTAGCTTTTTTTATCTCTAAAATCTTTATAAGTCTACATTAATACTTCCAAAATAAACAAACTGTGATATTTTTATAATACTAATGTGCTTTATACATTTCTTATTAAAACATAGTTTAAAGTATATGAAGTAATAGATTTTAGAATGATTTCCTCACTTAAACACTATCCAAAAACAGCAAGGTGAACACAAATCAGAAACTTGGACTCCACTGTCAGTGAAGTTAGGAGATATAAGTAATCCCAGACCATGAACCTGAGGAGTAATTACCAAATACACTGAGGGTCAGATACAGGTTAGTAAGCATACTGAAACAGAGTGCTCTTGGCTGTAGAATTTAGACAAAGACTACGGAGTAAGTGGCACTTTAGTGCAAAATTAACCTTCAGTTATTTAAACCAGTAAGAATGTTTTTGTGGGCTGATGGTGAAAGCTTTTTTCACCTGAAGGGAAAAAACACACCTGCAGCCATATTTTCAGAATGTAAACTGTCAGTGAAGGAGTACAGAGACAGAAAAGGCGATTTTCTGTACAAAATAAGAGATCTAAGCACAAAAACAATATTCAAGAAGGAAAAGGAAAAAAATAATCTTAGTTCATAGAAATCTGATTTTTAAAAATGGAAGCCGAAATGAAAGTATGAAGGCTAATTTAAAAACAGTTGGAGGAATAAAGGCTCGAAGAAAAGACTTTGGGGGTAGAGCAGAGAAATGTAAGGAAAATTAAGTGAAAAGAGGAAACAGTTTTTAAATAGTCACAGTTCGTGTCAACTCTCTCATTTCTGATATTGATAAGTGGTGTCTTGCCTTGTCTCTCTTTTCCCAGGCTGTTCTGGCAAGAAGCTTATCAGTTGTGTTTTCTCAATGAATCAACTTTTGGTTTCATTGATTTTCTCTGTTGTCTTTTGTTTTCCAGTTCATTGATCTGACCTCTATTATTTGCTTCCTTCTGCTTATTTTGAGAATCATTTGCTTTCTTTTCTTAAGTCTCTTAAGTTTGAAGCTGAGATCATTGACATAAAAACTTTCTTTTTATTCTAATGTAGGCAGTTAGGGCTTTACTTTTGTCCCTAAGTGCTGGTGTAGCACCTTCCCACATGTTTCCATTTTGATATTTTATGTTTTTGTATTTATTTACTTATATTTATTGAATTGAAAATCTTATTTCCATTTTGATTTCTTATTTGACCCATAGATTATTTTATTATTGTTTGAGTATTTTCAAATATTGGGGAATTTTCCAGAAATCTATGCATTATTGACTTTCAATTCCTTTATAGTATGATTTGAATCCTTTTTAATTTCTTGCAACTTGGTTTCTGGTCCAGAATATGGTCTCTGTTGGCAAATGTTACGCATTTGAATAGAATGTGTATTTGGCTGTTTTAGGAGGGAATATTCTGTAAATGTTAGTTAGGTCACGTTTATTGATTGTCTTCTCTGTATTTACTATTGCCTATCTACTTGTTCCATCAGTTTTTGAAAGATGAGTATTTAAATCTCTCAGTTATAATCATTGATTTCTCTGTTGCAAAAATTCATTCTTACTAGTGGGAAAAAAAGTTTGAATGCCAGGATCATGTTCATGGCACCAGTAATGTATACAAAATAATGTCCATAATTATTTCTTTTCAAATCCACTCTAGGATGTCTCTCTCTCTCTCTCTCTCTCTCTCTCTCTCTCACTCACTCTCTCTCACTCTCTTTCTCTCTCTCTTTCTCCTTTCATCTCCCTCCCTCTCTCCCTCTCCCTCCTGTCTCCCTTCTTCTTTCTATCACTATAGACATCATTATAGTTTTCCTGATGACATTTCAAAGGAATGTGTCAGTTCTTATTTTCATATTGAAGTAAAAAATACATTTAATTCAAATTGGCTAAAAATGTCCAAGAACCTATGAATCCGTATAAATTATGCTTAGCAACCTGGTTGCCATGCAAACCATTTATTTTATCTGGTCAAGGGGCAATTTGAAAGCCGGTTGACATGGTGATAATATTTCTGTTATGCAATTGACATGTTGCCTAAAAATAGCATTGCACTGAATAAAGCTCTTTTACTCATCTTTCTAATGCTTTTTTCACTGAAAAATCGCTAATGCATTTGTGTCTTCCTATTTCATTTTTTACTTTGTAATAATCATATAGAAGAAACCTATAGGGCCTTTTTGTCTCTTTTGGATAAAGATACACGATTAATACTATCACTTTTCTAACTATTAAGATGAACTATGATACTGAAAAAAATAAGATCCCCTTTTTTTCATTAAAGGAATAGGATTTTATTTGTTAAGTAAAATAGTCACACTTAAGAACAGAGAAGTAGATCTATAAATGAAGATGAGATATTAGGCTTTTAACCTACGAGGCTGCTAAAGATTTTTAAAGATTAACTATAGATATTCAGGTCAAAGAGCAAAGATTTACCAAAGCATTTTTAGCAGAAGTAATGATATACAGAGTTAGGTTTGAACTTTCTAAATTATAATTATCAGCAAGGGGATTACGTTGCAACTATGAAACATAGATTTTCAATAAATTCATTTAAAAGTAAAATAACTTCTTTTTACTTATAAATTTATGAGTGACAATATTCATCACAGTTATATATGATAAGTCATGAATTGATAGATTACATAATGGTTTTTAGTTAAAAGAACTTTTGTTTTTTTTGTTCTCATAAATTAAGTAAAACAAATCACTATTTGTGGAAATAAAATTCTGAAGTCAGTATCTAAAAACTCTGAAATAAAAGAGCAGGTAATAATAGGACTTCTGTGAAGGTAAACTTATTCTGAATTTATTTTGTGGGGTTACAGAGACTTTTCTGGCTTAACTTTAGCATATTTTAGTATACCTGAAAAATTTTTGATAAAGCTTCTTCTTATAGCTATACCATGGAAAATGACTGAATGTTTCCCTTTTCTGCCCATTAACATTAGATTGAGATATCTATCTCACAGGAGAGTTCTTCATTCAAGTAGAAATGTGGATGTGGGAGATATCTTACCTTAATGGTGTATCTTATCCATACACTGTTCTACATTTTTTTTTTTAACATTTATTTTTGAGAGACAGAGCATGAGTGGGGGAGGGGCAGAGAGAGATGGAGACAAAATCTGAAGCAGGCCCCAGGCTCTGAGCTGTCAGCACAGGGCCCCACATGGGGCTCGAACCCACAAACCACAAGATCATGACCTGAGCCAAAGTTGGACACTTAACCGACTGAGCCACCCAGGTGCCCCGTACAATGTTCTACATTTTAAGTTTTCAAAATTCTGTGGAATTCCTGCCAAAACCATGTATGCAATACTCATTGCCTGAACTCAGTGTTGTCATTTAAGAGTTCATTCTGAGTATCTGACTTTGTGTTTATGAAACCTCTGTAAATATTTCAGCAAACAAACCTGATAAGATGATACTGAAGTTATGGAACATACTTAAATGTAACAAGTAATTAAGTTCACCAAAGGATTACTTTAAAAAAGTGATGCTCAGCCTTAATACCATTTATTTAAAAAAAAAATTTTTTTTTAACGTTTATTTATTTTTGAGACAGGGAGAGACAGAGCATGAACAGGGGAGGGTCAGAGAGAGGGAGACACAGAATCCGAAACAGGCTCCAGGCTCTGAGCTGTCAGCACAGTGCCCGACGTGGGGCTCGAACTCACGGACCGCGAGATCATGACCTGAGCCGAAGTCGGCCGCTTAACCGACTGAGCCACCCAGGCGCCCCTACCATTTAAAGATTAAATGATTCAAATTACAGAGTCTGTATTTCAGCTTATTTATTTATTTATTATTTAAGAAAGAGTTTGAGTGCTTGTGAGTGGGGGAGGGTCGGAGAGAGAGAGAGAGAGGGAAAACCCTAAGCAGGCTTCATGCTCAGCGCAAAGCCCGATGTGGGACTCATTCCCACAACCCTGGGATCATGACCTGAGCTGCAATCAAGAGTTGGACATTCAACTTAATGAGCCAACAGGCATCCCTCAACTCACTTTTTTTAGAAATGTGCTTGTTACTTAAATAAGTTATTATTCATGATGATTTGCACATGCTTACACAGTGAATCTTAGGATAAAATGACCACCAACTGTGCTTTGCCGAGCTTTGAACAATTTTAGAATTGAAGCTAATGATTGCAGTGAGCCCAAATTCCACTCTTGTTAGTAGGCGAGGCCCAATGGAGGACCAGGCTAGAAGTTAGCCATGTGGATTTATGGGAACTTCTAGTCAGAGTTAGACTGGACGAGGGCAGACATCTCTACCAACTCCACTGTCTACCCCCTGCTTATTGGAAGATGCTGAGAAGAAATAGAAAATGACACTCTCCCTGACCAGTTGCTCTTAAGAGGAAAGAAAGAAGTTGAGTCAACTCTTGCAAATTTTTCTTACCCAGTTTGTAAGTCACATAAGGCCTTCCACCCTGAAAAAGGTAATAAGCTAAAGGAAAATCTTTCCTTGTGGAAGTTAAGAGGGTCCTCTAAGAATATTATTTCTGAAATCTCTAAAAGAGGAGATAATATGCCCTGAAGAGCTGTCCAAAAGGAGATTGATAAAAATTTCGTTTTGTCTCCTGGTGGGTGACTTCATAGATTAAATGACCAAGATTATTTGATAGATAAATGCAAGAAAAAGTATTGGATGGAGGGTGAACCAATAAATGAAAAGAAACTTGAGTTATATAAACTGAAAAGAAAATACAGGCAAAATTAAACTATAGTACTTGTGTTCCATACTTGAGTGATACAATTATAAAGAAAAACAAGGAAATGGTTTCCCTTCTTGTCGGAAGATAGTTTTCCTTTGGTGGAAAGAAGGGTTTGTGACTGGATGGTATACATGCAAGGCCTTCTGAGATGGCCTTTCTCATTTCTTAACAAAGCTGTGTTCTTTTGAGCTGTTAAGTTCAACCTGTCACCTTCCCCAGGAGATCCACCCTGACCATCCTATTTAGAAAGATTTTTATCTCTTTGTTTTATTTTGTCACTCTAATTCTCTAGAATGTACCCTCTATGAAAATAAAGGTTGTTATTGTATTACTAATGTCTATCACAGAGCTGGATATATAATTGGAACTTGGTAGTTATTGATTGAGTGATTGACATTCAGAAACTTGTGATTCTTAAACCCTTGCTTTTAACCACAATATTATGCTGTTTTCTTTAGCCTCATCTTTTGTCACTCCTTGCCTCAGTCCCTGGACTCATAATTCTAACACACATGCCTTTCCATTTTATTGGTCTGTTGCTTTTCTGTTCTTTATACCCTCACATTATATCTTTCTTTCATCTAGCAAGCCCCTGATCATTGTTCCAGATTGAGCTCAGGCTAATGTTTTCCAGAAAACCTTTTCTGATACTTCCTTTTTTTTTTTTTCAGGCTAGATTAGGTAGTACCTGTCTTTCATGTTCCCAGAATATCCTGGGGATAATGTCTTTCACTGCACTTGTCAAATTTTGTGTCTGCCTTTCTTACTATGCAGTGAGTGAATGTTTATTGAAAGTACATAAGGAGAACCATTGCTTTGGACCAACCGATTACTAGAATTATTTGAAATTATCCCAACACTTGAAAACCTTTCAGAAATAAAAAAAACAGGCTTTGTAGAAATATCCAAGTGTATGTTGAACCCATAAATCTGGACTGCTATCATTTCTCTGAGCAAAAATGGATTCAGTGTTTTTGGGATCAGGTTTATTAGTCATTTTAATTCCATGGATGAGAAAGTTACAGACTATAGTCTCTTCACACCAAAGAAAAATATGAAAATATGAACAATAATCTTTAATTTCTAATGATGAGTGATAGCATCAGTCAGAATAGTTTTTGACTATAACATAGAACTGTGCTTCGAACTGGCTTAAAATCGGATATTTATCTTAAATAACAATAGTTTAAAGGTAAGGTGATCATCCGACTAATTCGAAGACCCTTTATGAAGTAATCAGGTTCTTTTATCTCTTGCTCTGCATCCTTTGCAAATCAGCTGACTTCCCTCAGAGTTTCAAGATGTTTGGAGCAGTTCCCTAAGTCCCTAGATAAAATTTAGAGGAGGAAGAATGACATTGTTTCTTCTGGGTCTTCTTTCGAAGAAGGAAGAGTCTTCTCCCCAAAATTCCCAACTGACTTTTCCTCGTGTATCAATGACTAGCCGTGGAGACTTGCCCGTTTCTAAACCTCTGAGTGACATGGGGAAGTAGATATTTGATCTACTCTAGTTATTAGGGATGGAAATGATTAGCGGTATCAAACTCTGTGGTCAATGTGTACCTAAAAGTCATGTTGCTTGGACAGAAGTAGGAAATAGTAAATTAAAAAAATAAAAAAGCAGTTTCTGCCTATTTTCATGTTATAAAATCCATAAAAGCTGAAGTTGAGAAGAGAGGTGTGAGTATTACCTGCATCATTCTTAGATTTCATAAGTATTAAACATACCTGCAGATAAAAGTAAAGAACAGAATGGGCAAAGCACATTGGGTATATATCCAGCTCCCTGTTCCTGAGTCACTGTACTTTCCCAAAATGTGATTGCCTTACTTTCCTACCAATTAGCTTTCATTCATTTTCTCTTTTAATCCCAATTCTGGAATATTTCTATTGCTGAGGTAAAGGATTGAAAAAGTCTGTGCTCTGAAGGTTTTTCATTTAACTGTGCCTGAAAGATACATTATGAATAGTATTGATTTTTTTGACCTCAGTCAAGTGACATGAAAGCTTAACCTAGATTCATCTTCTCCTCCCATTTGTCATAAATCTCTGACATGTCGATATTCTATATTTGAATGCTTTGTGCACATTAGCAATATTGTAAAATCATATTGTATTGTGACAAGGCACTAAATTTATTTCAGAGAGGGTCTGTTTTAGCACTATATGCACTATGAATAAAAAAGCAGTTATTGATTCTAATGACAGATTATTACAACATTAATAATTTAGTTGAAGCAAGACCTTTTCCATTTGAAATTGGAGAGAGAGTTGCTAAAGAATAAAAGAAGCAGCACCCCAGTTAGCGTTCCTTGTATTATAATGATGTTGTTCCTCATAATTATGTCGTGTCAGTACACACACTTCTATAGGTCATAATGAGTTCAGAAACAGAGGGATACAATCTGTACTTTAGTCATGGCTATTTAAATCTTTAATTCTCATTGATGATAATGGGGGGCAAAGCTTATAAATGATCTCTCTGTGCTCAGATAAAAATGATTATGTATTCCTTTTCATCCTTGGTAAGACCTACTATCACAAATGATAACAATGATATCATAGTAAAAACAAAATCAGATGACCTGTCTAAAGCATTAGATTTATGTAAATGAAATGCAAATGTAGTTTAAGGCAGCTGCTTATCCTTAATTGAATTTATTGGAAGCCCTAAGTAGCTGTGAAATTTTTGCCGCAGGACTGTATGCTAATAGCTGGGTCACTAAATGATCTTTGGGGTATTGGAATATAATAATGATAAATTTCCTTATTTTCAATTGTACAGAATTTCCTCCCATGAAAAAAAGAGTTGTCTTTTCTTCGTGTTGAACTATTTGTCATTATTTTGTTAAATTAGATCAAGATTTGCCTTCAAACTCCAGCACACCATGCCCCTGTTTTTACTTATGATGTGATATATGTCCTCTGCCATAGATAATCATGGCTTCTCCATTTTTACACTCAGTGTAACACATCCCCATTAAGAAAAAAATATTTAGGGCTCCCAGTCTGGGATGTCAGTGTACAATTATCTTTGATCCAATTACCCTTCTTTCTGAAGCCAAACCCAATTATAAGAGATTGAAAAATAGAAAAGGTGAATCAATCTCCCAGGAAAATAAGAACGGCCTATAACTCCAAACAGCAATATATGAAGAAAATACTTTAGTAATTGGACTAGTATGATAGATCACATGGGGTGGATAGCTGTCTATATAGATTTTCTGCAGAATGAAGAGTTCTTCAAATTGGGGGCAAACCCTGAAAGCTTAAACCTACAACCCCATGCTTAGAACAATGTTTAGGTATGAGGAATAGAAGTACAAGGCTCCCTAAAACCTGGGGAACCATATGGAATGTTAAGGAACTTGGGGCTGAGCAGAGACCCAGGTGTTAGAAGGAGGATAAAGTGGTGACAAGCATCCCTGAGGCTACTGATCTTGGTCAGCTTGAAGGATGAGTAATGGCTAAATCAAGACACTCACATATACACAAACCCAAAGCATCTTGCTAAATATCTGTTTTTAGTCAGAAAGAAATTTATATCTTTGTTGGTGAGAAAATTGCTGAAGGCAAGAAACTCCCACTGCTTGCTACTCAAAGTGGCTTCTTGCTTAGCTCAAAAAATAATTGGACACCCAGCAAAGATGTTATAAGAAAAATTGGGGATCAAAATTTGGCATTTAAAAGGCAGAGTAAGAACACAGTTATGCCTAATGCAAGTAAATAGGAACAGAACAATTTCCAAGAAGTGAAAGAAATTGAAAAAAAAAATAACTCTGGAACTAAAAATGATAAAATAAATGATACATAGGTTGAAAGAAGATATGACACAACTGAAGATGAGGAGGAAATTGGTTAAATTTTGGGAAAAATAAAAAGTAGCAAAAAATATGAGTAACTGAAAGCAACTGATCAGATCAAATAAGTAGGGATACACAGGACAGAATAACGTAATGAAGTTGGTTACCATTGATTTGCTTACAATATTGCCTCCAAAGGAATAATAGGAAGTTACTCAAGTGTCTGTGTAACATATTAAGAAATGACTAGGTATCAGGTTGAAATAAAACCAAAACCAAAGGCCACTTAAAGGAAGAAAGTAACAGTACTAAGGTCAGAAATGAATAGGTTTGGAAAACAGAAACAGATTGTAATTCATGAACACTCTGAAATTAGTTCTTTGTAGAAATTAATAACTTTAAACAAAAAAAAATAATGAGAAAAGAAAAGTACCTCTAATCCTGACAAAATTAGAAGTATATAACAGATACCAGTATTTCCTATGCCCACTATCAGAGTTCCTGCTTTTTTAGTAATAGAATCCCAAATTTTAGCTGGGCACATGGCTACCCACAAAGCCTTGTTGTCCATCATTTTTTTACAACTGGATTTGGCTGTGTGACCAATTTCTGACTGATAAGATGTAAGCAGAAGTGTCATGTCTCAGCTACTAGTATATATTCTTAAAAGCAGCTGCCCTCCCCTCTGCTCTCACCTCGCTGATCTTTTTCCTCTGCCTTGGACATATCCAGCAAGGAATCTCTAGACCTGTCTCTATGCTTTCCCTCCATCTATGGCTGTTTCTAAATCCTTTTGTTTCCTTATTTCATTCCACGTCAGCTCCAATGTCACCTTCTTAGACCTCCCTTGACCACTGTGTTAGGATCTTCACCCTGACTCTCCTCTTCTGTTATATTTTTATTGCACTTTGTAGTGCCTGAAAATATGTTATCAAAGTAATTGTTGAGTTGTTTTTTCATATAATATGAAGAATGTGTCAACTCCAGAATATCAGGGACTTTGTTGCTGTCATTCCCTTCAATAGCTCCATGACCTAACAGGAACCTTGCACAGAACAGGCACTACCTGTTCTTGAATAAATGCATAATGTCTGCCCAGCATTGGAGAGGATGGGGCAAAAAGAGAGAAGAATTATGGAACACAAATATTATGGAACACATTTTTTTTCTACAGTGAAAGTAGAGCATCATTCCATCTGTATGATTCTCTAGTGCTTAATTTTTTAATTTTTTGGAATATTTATCCTAAGTTGTGTATTTTCACAAAGAAGCAATGCTGGAAAAAATCCACCTATCTTGACATAATATAATGCATTTCCCTTTCTATACAATAAAAGCATGTAGAAACAATGTAAAATGGCTTTATACTTATCACATTGATGATAATGGAAACGGATGCTTTTTAAACCATGAAACTGTCTTTGCACTGCATTGAAATAGCCAATTAACTTACACTCCATTTTGGCTTAAGTGATTTGATAAAACACAGAATCATTCCATCAATCCTTAGTCATGAACCCTTGTTCTCCTAAGGTTAATGCTCCATCCTACTTCATTGAATTGAATGGTTTCATCTGTTTATATATGGAAGCAAAAATATATATTTTAACTGGCATTTTATTTAGTTCTCGTTATATAAGAAGCAATGAGAACAAGGTTCTTATGAAAATAGAATGGTGTAATAAATAGTTTCATTATGGGATTATTCTGCCCTTTCTTCCTAAAATGGTAAGACAGTGTTCTATGAAAGGAAATCATAGATATAAAATACAGTATTCTCTTCCCATTACTTTATTCCTAATGTTCAGCAAGATTTAATACGCAATATTTTAAAACTCTCAGCCCAAGCTTTGTAAGTCATAGAACACCACAGGGGAGAGATGGCATGAGCATTAATTTCTTTTTCTCTTGGCTATTATAGTGAAGCCCTTCTGTGGCTACAGAAGCAAGTCCCCATTTTTTAATGTTATTTCAGTGTGAACTAGAATTTTCCCTGTTAGTGTGTTTAGCAGAGTTAGTGTGTCAGTGAGTGGAAGTAATGGTCTTAGAGAGAGATTTTATGCACATGAATTCTATCTCTACAGCCTGTCCTGCTCAGCGGCTGCTGTTTGCATGGTGATTGGACAAGTGCCCAAGGGCATAGGTGCCAGGCAGGGATGCCTTCACCCTGACAGTTTGCACAACACAGCACTGTCATCTCATTAGCAGGCATAAGCATCTTTGCCACATGCTGATTAATACAGGTGCACCTGCTCTCGCCATGTCATCCTAAGGATTAGAGTTGGACTTACTTTGTATTCCTCCAGGCTGCTAGCCATTTAATTTCATGACATCATTGGACAACAAAGTCATCTCAAGAGGTCATCTGGTTCAGGCTCCTGCTTCCAGGCATACCAATAGTTAACTACTGAAGGTGAATGGTTTCCTGTTATGTTTAAAAATAGCTAGTGGGTTGGTAATTCTACAATTTGTAGTCAGCTTCAGTGTTTAATCAGTCTTGTAATTGTGGTGGCCTGGGATGACTGGTAAAGGAAATTACATCCTTTTTTGTTTGTTTCGTTTCTTGTGGTTTTTTTTTTTTGTTTGTATTTTTCTTGTTACTATTTATTTATTTATTTATCAATCATTGTTTTAGTTAGAAGACAGAAAAGCTGCTTTTCAGGAGTTGCTAGTCTTTCTACCTCCATCCTAGAGGCACCCAACCACACACAGTTTTGGAGGATCTCCCAGGATCCAGGAGATTTTGAGAGAGCAAGAGAGAGTGAGCAGAGGGAGCGTGAGACAGAGAATCTTAAGCAGGTTGACACCCAGCGCAGAGCCCTACAGGGGGCTTGATCTCATGAACCGTGAGATCGTGATCTGAGCCAAAATCAAGAGGTGGATGCTTAATTGACTGAGCCACCCAGGTGCCCCCTCAAGAAGAAGAATTTGAGTGATCCTTTTACTTGTGTACATATAAAGCACCAGTTGTCCTTGGACCTTTACGTATTGCCCTTGTTGCTTGGTGGCAAAAAAAACTGTGTGTAGGGAATGGAGAAGCCACTTGCTGAAAAGGGAACCACATGCTTCCTCACTTCACTTTTATTTTTTGTAGCAGTAGCAATAACTGGAACATTCCTGATAGATTGAGATCTTCCCAAGTAAGGTCAGATGGCAAAAATAAATAGCCCCTCCACACTACATGGTAGAATTTCTACATGGTAGAAATTACCATGGGCAGAGAGAGAGCTTATGGGCTGAGTTGTGTGTGCCCCCCTCAAATTCATATGTTGAAGTCCAAACCCTCAGTACCTTAGAGCATGGCCCTATTTGGAGATAGGGTGTTTAAAAAGATAATTAAGTCAGAACTAGGTCCATTAGGTTAGGGACTAATCCAATGTGATTGGTGTCCTTATAAGAAGAGGAAGTTTGTATACAGATAGAAAAGGTCAAGTGAAGGCATGAGGAGAAGGCAGCCTTATGCAAGCCAAGGAGCGAGGCCTCCAGGGAAGCCAAACCTGTCAACTCCTTGACCTTGGGTGTGAGAAAACACATTTCTGCTATTTAAGCCACCCAGTCTGGGTAGTTCATTATGGCAGCCGTAGCAAACTAATACAGAGCTTGAATAATGGTCTGGAGTCAATGCAACTAGCCAGACCGGACATAGCACTCTTTGGTGACATGTCGTACTGCTGACCCTAGTGAGGTCCTCGGACTCAGTCACATTCAGCACAGTGAGTATCTTTGGAAGGAGTCACTGTGCTTGAGAGTGAAAGTAAGGGTCTACCTTAGCCGTAGGTAGCCAAAACTGAGCATCATATTGGGGAGAAGGTTACTCTCCCTTTGCTACCGTATCAAGAGGAACTATTTCCAGACCAGCACTGAAGGTGTGGCTCTGCTTCTGAGGTGATGTGCCAGCAGGGAGGACTGTCTGCCTTAATAGTGTCAGGCAGGTGCAAGGAGCGCGACATTCTCCAGTTTTCTTCCATCTCAACACTCACTGAGCATGTACTTCCCACCCGATGATGCTATTCTAAGCACCATGTGCACTAACTCATTTCACGTTCATAAGCGAAGTAGGAATTCCACAGTGTTTCAGATGAAGAAATTGGACACAGAGAGCACACTCAAATTGGGATAATTTGAGTTTATTCATTTGGGGTTTTTTTACTTTTTTTTTTTTCTCATTTCCTGTTAGTTTAATTTTGTTTGCTTTAAAGTATTTGCAAAATGTGAAAGGAGAGTAGGGGAATCACAAAGAATAGTGCAGTATCCTGGCCCTAGAATAACTGAAGAGGGGCTATTACCGGAGAGAAGCCCAGGGAGGGGAGGTGTCTTGAGAGTGATTTCAGCAGAGCCAGTCAGCTAAGGCAAACCCTACTGTAGGGAGCTAGAAGAATAAACACCTGGACCTTGCTTCCTATCTTCTGCGATCCTGCCGTCCCTACTGGCTGAACCCAGTGTCAACCCAGAGCACACATTTGCATGAAGATCAATTTTCTCAGGGTAAAAAAGAGTGGATGGAGTTTGGAATTGGAGATTGGAACTGGAGGGGCAAATAGAAAAGTGAAAACAGCTGCCCAGGGTCAGGCTGCTGAGAGGAGAAAGACGGAATTTGAACCCAGCAGTTAGGTTTTGAGGAGCCACGTTCTGATTTTGTCACCAGTGGCTTAAATCCAAGAGGGGCCGTCTCCTGCAGACAACGTGACACTCTGGTTCCTACACAGAATGCTCTTGGGGTCTCTGTGGCACCCTGATAGTCATGCTACTGGCTGGAAGTCAAGCTGTAATCAGGTTTTCCCAGTACCATAAAAGCTCTGGGAATTCTGAGTTGTAGAATGTGAAATCCATCTCATGATAGGCCTGATGGATACAGTCTGTTTTATATCTGATAAAAATAACACATTATGTATTCATAATGTGTAATTATTTATGTGAAGTCTAAGAACAGACAAACCAAACCTGTGGATTTGAAAATGATTGCCTTTGGGGGGACTGGGTGGTAAAAAGCATAAAGGAAACTTCTGGAAAGAGGGGTTCCTTTTGTCATCAGCCAGGCTCTCACTTCCTCTTGTTCAGGTTGGTTTTGCTTTGATGGATGCTCTGAACTGACTGCTCTGAATTGACCAATGCTAGCCACTTGGTAAAGGTTTTTGTATTTGAAGTCACTTTCATAGCTGACTTTCCCTCTGAATAGCCAACCTCACCTCCTCTGAATATTTTCAGTTTTTGGTCATTCTGGTTTCATTCCTTGGACTCTGAGTTTTCTATATCCTTTCAGACATAGATAAATTAAATCCTGATATAATAAATAATCCTGATATAATAAATGAATCTTGAGCCATGATCTGTAAATGAGTGCAAGTTGCCACTTTGTAGTTCTTAAATTTTCATTTCTGTCAACATAACCCAAAATCATTGGATGAAACATGTAACTTGCTTTTGTTTACTTTTACTTTTCACTTGGCTTTGAATACCATGGCCTCTTCTGTCACATTTGCCCAGTAATTAATTTTACTCTGTGCATCATTCTGATATTTATTACCTTACAATTTGTTTAGTCTAATGGCTGCGAAATAGTAATATTTGCACTGTGGTATGTTATGGTACTCAATTATTTTCTTATCAGGATCTTATGATTGAGGGCTGTGCTTGGAGCTTGAGAAACAACTGAATAGGAATAACATCTGTAAACATATGTAATTAATTTGAACACTAAAATGATAAAAACAGTAATCATCTTCCAGCAAGCCGTTCATTATGTTCTCTTCCGTGTATATGGCATTGTTCTAAGACAGGGATATGGCTCTGGCCCGCTCAGCTTTATTTCCCTGTCTGTGAAAGGGAGAGCTTTAGTGAGAGAAATGTCAGTTTTTCCTACCGTCCTCGAAGGAAGCAGTGTGGTAGTGGAGAACAGATTCCGATAAATCCATTTTTCAAATCCTTGTTCAGCAACCTTCTGATGATATAACCTTAGGCAAGATCCTCAGCTTCTCTGAAACTCTATTCAATAGTAAAATGTCCATATTAATGCCTATGTGTGGCTGTTGTGAGAATTGAGATAATATATGTCAAATGCTTACAGGTAGAGCGCCCCCAACTTGGCACTTATTACTTGAAGATTCTATTGCTGGATGCAAGTTAGTGTCATGTATTTCATATCATTGATGATTCTCACTTGAAACTTAGCTTCTGAATTCTCAAGTCAGGGATGCCATTTTATTGTTTTTTCATACCGTAGGTTACTATTCCTTGGGCGCTATTTGTAGCTCTCTGCGCCTAAGCTAAAGAAAAGAGGAACGGTCATCGGATAATACACAGCAGTGGCTCACAATTTTCCACACTGGGAACCAAAGAATGCAGGAGAGATTTCTTTCTTAGACACACACACATATCAATAGTGTTCTCCAAGGAGACCAAGATACTTTGCCAAATATGATTTTGTGGTACAATAAAAAGGCTCATTTAAGGGTAATTCTGTTAAACTCTGTGAGGTTCATGTGAAGCAATTAAAACCGTATTTAGAAGGTAAAGAATATGTATCCAACCCTCTTTATATTTTATCCCTCATGTTAAAAGGGAAGCTGAAATACAAGAAATCATTTATCCGATAAGCTCTGAAGAACCCAAGTATGTCAGGCAGTGTGACTAGTTGATAAAAAATAATAACAAAAATCCAGTGTCCACATGAATTTGACATTGGATATCCTCGGGTATATGACATGAGACGTATGTGTCAAACAGGGCTCTTAAATGCAAGCAGCAAAATCCAACTTTTTAAAAAAATTTCATTTATTTACTTTGAGAGAGAGAGAGAAAGAGCGCACAAGCAGGACAGATAGAGAAGGAGAGGAGATTCTCCCAGGAGAATCCACGTGGGGCTTGTACTCACTAATGAACCATGAGATCGTGGCCTGAGCCAAAATCGAGAGTCAGACGCCTAACGGACTGAGCCACCCACATGCCACAGGAAACCAGCTTTTAAACAGGGAAGGAGTCTTCTTAAAGGATGTTATGGAGCTCTTAGAAACCTTGGTGGAACTGAAGAACCAGACTAGAGATGAAATATTTGGAAATAATGCCTAAGGGGACAAACCATAAGAGACTCTTAAATACAGGCCACACAGGTGGCCTGGTGTGAAATAGGACTGGATATTTCCCTTGACACCTTGTTCTTGTCATCAAGGAACCACCCCCCTTTCTGTCCCAACATGGGAGAAGCTCCCACTACCAGAGGGAACTTGTTCATGTATGAGCTTCTATGCCAAAGTGTGTGCCTCTGATTTGTGGATTCTGAGTCACTTGGCAGAGCTACTTGGGAAAGTGGACTTCTAAAGTTTTGGGGTTCACTCTGAGATGCCACCTCACACCTATCAGAATGGCAAAAATTCACAACTCAGGCAATAAAAGATGTTGGCAAGGATGCGGAGACAGAGGAACCCTTTTTCATTGCTGGTGGGAATGCAACCCGGTGTAGCCACTGTGGAAAACAGTATGGAGGTTCCTCAAAAAACTAAAAATAGAACTACCCTACGACCCAGCAATTGCACTACTAGGCATTTATCCACGGGATACAGGTGTGCTGTTTCGAAGGGACACATGCACCTCCATGTTTATATTTTATAGCAGCACTACCAACAAGAGCCAAAGTATGGGAAGAGCCCAAATGTCCATCAACTGATGAATGGATAAAGAAGATGTGTGTGTGTGTGTATATACACACACACACAATGGAGTATTACTCAACCTTCAAAAAGAGTGAAATTTTGCTGTTTGCAACAACGTGGATGGAACTGGAGTGTATTATGCTAAGTCAAATTAGTCAGAGAAAGACAAATATCATATAATGTCACTCATGAGGAATTTAAGATACAAAACAGATGAACATAAGGGAAGGGAAGCAAAAATATATATATAAAAACAGGGAAGGGGACAAACCATAAGAGACTCTTTTTTAATTTTTTTTTTAACGTTTATTTTTATTTTTGAGACAGAGACAGAACACGAACGGGGGAGGGTCAGAGAGAGAGGGAGACACAGAATCTGAAACAGGCTCCAGGCTCTGAGCAGTCAGCACAGAGCCCGACGTGGGGCTCAAACTCACATAACGCGAGATCGTGACCTGAGCCGAAGTCGGCCGCTTAACCGACTGAGCCACCCAGGCGCCCCCATAAGAGACTCTTAAATACAGAGAACAAACAGTGTTGCTGGAGGGGCTCTGGGTGGGGGGATGGGCTAAATGGTTGATGGGCATTAAGGAGGGCACTTGCTGGGATGAGAACTGGGTGTTATTTGCAGGGGACGAATCACTGGATTTCACTCCTGAAATCATGGTAACTAATTTGGATATAAATGTATATGAGTAAATAAATAAGTAAAGTTTTGGGGTTCTGTGATTGTGGCTGCCACCATTAGGTTTCATAAAAAGAGGAGCTTCTCAAACATTAAAATGAATAGATGACTTCATAATTCAGGTCGTCTACATTAATGACAGATATCCACTACATTCTGTAAATGATACATAATAAAAAGCAAAAACTCTGTGAGTGGCACGTAGGGGCCACCATGAAGTGGTTTCTATAAATGTAGGATTTCATCTTAAAGTTCTTCTAAGAGGCTTTCGTGACCACCCTACCTAGAGAAGATCTGTCCTCATTCTTTATAGCAGCACTCTGTTTATTTTCTCTATACCATAAATTGCAATCTAGTATTTTGTTTATAGGTTCATGTGTTTTCATGTATCTTCTCAATTAGGATGCACGCTCCCTGAGTTTAACTTGCTTGCCTTTTTCTGTTGACTCTCCACTAGGTTTTCTGCTACATAGCAGTTTCCCTAGTGAGATTTCCACTACAAATCCCCACAAAACAGATGAGATCAAGGTTCAGCAAAATACCCATAAAAAGAATGGTTTCCTGACCTATAAAACTGCCGCTTATGTTATCAAACCAAAGAAAGAAAATATAAATTGCAATTGTTACAGAAAGTATAAAAAAAAAGTCCTGATGACATCAGGGACTCAGATCCTTTCTATTTATAATCTTTGCCTATTTTAATATCAGTATATTTTATTTATTTTTAAAGTTTATTTTTGAGAAGGAGTGCATGGGGGAGTGGCAGAGAGTGAGGGGGAGAGAGAGAGAATCCCAAGCAGGCTCCACTTTGTTAGTGTATAGCCTGACGTGGAGCTCAAACTCACGCACCATGAGATCAAACCGAAATCACGAGACAGACACTCAGGGGCGTCTGGGTGGCTCAGTTGGTTTAGCTTCCGACTTCGGCTCAGGTCACGATCTTGCAGTTGAGGAGTTGGAGCCCCGTGTCGGGCTCTGTGCTGACAGCTCAGAGCGTGGAGCCTGTTTTGGATTCTATGTCTCCCTCTCTCGCCGCCCCTCCTGCACTCATGCTCTGTCTCTGTCTGTCTCAAATATAAACATTAAAAAAAATAAGAGTCAGACACTTAAGGGACTGAACCACCCAGGTGCCCCACAGTATTAGTATATTTTAACAGGTTCCCATGAATAACGAGGATGGCATGCTTCATGTTCACATTCAGGAGAGAGAGAGAGCAAAGAATACATTGCTTCCAATCCTTCCCTTTATCTGGAGGACCTCACTTCAGTAGGTGCTCACTTTCCCAGGGAGCCTGGGAAGGACCATGTGAGGGTTGACCTGTCTGTATTATTGAGCCTGTCACTGAAGAGTGAGATTGCATGGTTATGATCCTGGTGCAGGGGAATGCCTAGACCCCAAAACAAAATCAGAAAAGACCAAAGGAGAAGTGGGGGCTAGGAAGAAACCCAGTAGTATTTCCTACGTTGTTAGCTGTCGCACCCTCTGAAACACTGGGTAAAGTTAAAGATAACCTAGTTTAAGGATTTAATTTGATTGGTCCTGCCAGCACGCATGTCATTTGAATAGATACTGTGAGCGTGGTAACTTAATGTCTTGAACTCTGGAATCCTGTTGCTAATTTCGCTCGCTCTCAGTTTATGTTCACTGTACAATTCAGTGATTAGGATTAGGTGTTCCAAGTGGTATGATTGCTCAAAGAGCATGTGCTGGCCAGAGGATAAAATGTGTGATCCTATCAGCAACTGTAGTTATTAGTGTAATGAGTGAATTAACATTTTGGCTTTAGACATTAGTCTCTTGGTTTTGTTTTGTTTTTAATGTGAGTTGCTATCCCTAAGTCTGAATACGTGAAAGACCCTGAAAAAATGTAGCTTCTGAGGGTGCAAGAGTGAGGGCTGTATTAGTTTCCTAGGGCTGCAGTAACAAAGCATCACAGACGGGATGGTTTAAAAATAGGAATTTATTGTCTCATAGTTCTGGATGCTAGAAGTCTGGAATCAGAGTGTAGGCCAGTTGGTTCATCCTGAGGGCCTTGTGGCCAGCATCTGTTCCAGACTTCTGTCCTTGGCATGCAGATAATTTTCTTCTTGAACTTTTTTCACATCATTTTCCCTTTATGCATTTCTGTCTCTTTGTTCCGATTTACCCTCATAAGTACATCCCTCATACTGCATTAGGGCCCACTCTAATGACCTCATCTGTACTTAATTACATCTTTAAAAACCCTGTTTCCAAGTAAGGTCACATTCTGAGCTACTGGGGATGAAAACTTCAAACCATGATTGGAGGGTGGGGCGGGCACAGTTCAATCTATAACAAAGACTATAACCGGGGTGTGGCCATTGCCTATCAGGGAGGCTTTTTTTTTAGGCAGTTAGTCTGAGATGGCTTTCATGCCACCTCCCACAATTGCCAGAGTAGAAATACAGACAGATTGCTGTGGGCACCCAAAAGAATGAGCAGTACTTTTAGGTAAAAGGAAGCCATTGGGAAGAAGGCACCATTTGTGTTTGGCCTGGAAGGTAGGTCAGACTGAGCTTCACAGAGATGATGGAGCTGTTTAGAAATGACTGTTAAAAGAGAGAAAAGCAGAGGAAGCAGGAAGCTGTTGCACTAGTTCTGATAAACTGTGGTAAGTTTTGGTTGAGGGGTCGTCCAGGCATAGAAAGAAAAGGATGTGCGGAGAGAGCCTCTGCCACAGAGATGCACGGGGCCTGGAGACATACGGGTAAGGAGAGAAATGTAGCGACACATTTGGGAAGAGGTGTTTTCCTTTCAGAGTTCCCTTTCATCTCCCCCCTTCAAATACGCATGATATTATGAACTGCTCCGTCATGCTTTGACAGGCCCTGTGACTGTATTTGTTAGTAGTACGGATAATGAAATGGGCAAAAGAGATAAAGTAGAAAGCTGTCTCTAGTGCTCAGAACACACATACATAGGAAAGGAAAATATGTTTATGTCTGAAATACTTAAGCCAGACAGCTAGGTCTTTAGTTTCGTGTGTTGTAAGTTTGAAACATAAGCCAGAGACTGAGATGGCACGCAGAGAAAATTTAGAGTGCGCATAAGAACCATCTGTTAAGGGAAAGCAATCAAAGAGAAGAGATAATAGGTGGGAACCGCTCAATAGGCATATTATGGAACAAGACCCTGAGCCTGGGTGGAAGGACTCCTGTCTGGGACCAGCAGTCCAAGCATCTGGCTGTCTTACCACTTCCATGAACCTCCTAAATAATGAATAAGTTCTTTGTGTGAAGTCATCTTTGAATTGTGAGCCCAAAGTTTCTTGGACACAACCCTCTTCCAAAAGGGCCTTCTTCCTTGACTAGCATTAAGCAAGCCAGCAGAAAACCAACAGATATCATCTTGCTTCTTGAATACTCATATTATTCTCATCTCCTTGAGTCTGAAGGGTGGAAAGAGGAGGGAGGAGCAGTAACACCCCTTAGAAAGCTGCCATTCTTAGTCTTTATTTACTTTTTGTTTAATCCATGTCTGACATGTGGGGTAAAAATAAACTACTGAGAAATGTTAGAAAACTTTGGTGAATTGAAGTTCAGTCTTTAAGCTCGGGTGCCTGTCAGGATAACTTCAGTGCCTATTAAGGGAAATGTACATATTTGCTTTGATATGGAGGGAATAGGTGAAACACAGCATGGTATAGATAAAGGATGATTGAATTCAGTATGTGAAACCGGGATGGGATCATGTCGGCCACTTACTGTCCCCACGAGTTTGAGGATACCACCCAGCCACCAGAGTCAGTTTCAGCATCTGTAGCATGAAATGTGGGACCAGGCAGATGGTTTTTAAACTCTCTCTCTCTTTTTTTTTTTTTTTTTTTGACAGAAAATGAATTTATCAAATACACTCCTACTTAAATTCCAATATAGGTTCTGGTTGGGTGGGATAAGGAAATTAAGGACTTTCAGCCCCAAAGATTTTGACTTCTTTTTATTCCCACAGCAATCCTTCATGTGTTTTCTCGGAACCAGTTAGATTATCCCCAATACATTAACTAGTTCTATATTGACATTAGTCCTAATAAGACATGCCGACTCATCAGTTCCCTTTGGAAAGCACTTGGAGAATTTTGATGGGGATGCTGGTGGATGGAAGTGACTCACAGTACAGATGGAAATGATTGCACATTGTCCTAGAATATGATACATGGCAGTGTGCACATTAGTGTACGTAGTGCGATCAGATCGTGAATAGAACCTGGTGATGGTCTGCAGACCTAAGAGCTCTGCTAAATCACCCTTGTCTGTCCATGTTGCTCTCAGAGAAGGAAGCGTGTGGTGGTCTTACTGCTTCCATATCCAGATTTCCTCATGAGGAATTTCTGCTGAATAAAATTCATCCCCTTTGAAGAGTGTTCATTTCTGACCAATCTCCCGTGTGTTAATGTGTTATTTTGTGCGACAAGTCACTGTTTTTTGATAATGTTACATTCAAATTTATCTTAATGGTGCCTTTGATGACCTCCTTTCTGATATATCCTGTGTTAATGTGTAAGGTAACTGTCAGAAGGCAGATTTATTAAATTTATAATAATATCTATTTTTTTTCAACTCCTACGTGATAGACACATTGCATACACCATGTCAGTCTTCACAATCAGGTGGCAAATGTAGGCATGTATCTTAATTACTTTTTCGTGGCAAGAAACAGTTGGAGAGGTTAGTTAACTTGCTCGAGATTTCAAAGTTGTGAAAGGGCAGGGCTTGGTGATTCTATCATATCCTGTGTCCTCTCCATTCCTGAGGGCCAGGGGTGAATATTCCTGGAGTGGGGACAGAACAGTGAATAGGACCCTTCACTGTGTCTCCACATACTGGCATCCATGTTCTTACTTAAATGTCAGGCATATTCTATGCCAGTCCTCACCAAATTCACTGTTTCTGTCTTCACGGACTCTAGATTTTACTTACATGAAGATACCTAAATGCACTTAGATATTATTTTTCCCTCTTGTTTAGATTCTTACTCCCTCTGTGACCAAAGCTGTTTACAAGACGCAGGTATGTATGTAGCTATCATTTATAGAGTTGTTGATTATTTAATATGTGTGTCCCCAGGCTCCTCCTCAGGAATCCAGCTTTCTTGGGCCTAGAAAACAGGACTACAAGACAGTGACATTGATGATAGAGGGGGAAAAAAAACCCACATTTTTTCTTCATTTACCCTGGAAAGTGTGTTCTTAATGCCATCCGAATAAATATTTTTTTTTAAAGTTTTATTTTATTTATTTTGAGAGAAAGAGCGCAAGCAGGGGAGGGGCAGAGAGAGAGGGACAGAGAAGGAATCCCAAGCAGGCTTCATACCACCAGTGCGGAGCCCGACGCAGGGCTCGAACTCATGAACTGTGAGATCATGACTGGAGCCGAAACGAAGAGCGGGACGCTTAACCAACTGAGCCACCCAGGCGCCCCTGAATAAATATTTTTTAACTAAAATTACGGACCTAGCGTCTCTCTATAGCTACTTTTCACATGGTTGCCTCAGCAATTTTTCAAAAATCCTGTTAAATTCTTTCTTTCGTATATGTTTAATTGAATACCCGGTATTCGTATGTAGTTTTTAGTACGTATATATCCATTTGTTGTGTTCAGACAATGAAATGATATGTTCATTTACTCTTAAAGGAGATGTGTACAATTTAGCATGAGAAGGAACTCTGTTTTAACCTCAAGTTCCAGTCACCTTCTGAAATCTAGATAAATGGCTTTAAAGAGACTGTAAGTCTTCTTGCACGTCAAGATTTTTGTTTACAAAACACAGTCCTAATGAGGTTAATATAGATGAATTTGGAACAAATAGAGTGAATAACTTTGAAATATGCAGCTTCAAATGTAATGGAAGAAGTGTTTGCTAAAATATGTTTCAGATTTCAGTGAATTCCACGTATTTAGATAATATTCTAGTGGTAAATACTCCAGTCTCTCATACATTCTCATCTAAGTTGACATTTTTGATCCAACATGTATAATAAATGTGCCTTTTTGTGTTCTTAAAGTATGTTATAATATTCTTTGTTATGTTCTATGACCAAGTCGTATTTGAAGTAAAAGGAAAAAAAAAGGCTAAATAAATAAAATGTATCTTAATTCCCTCTGCATGTATAATGTGAATTTCATTGTTGCAATGAGAACCCACACTATTTATAGTGAGCTTGATGCTTGGGTTTGACAGGCAGCCATCTGGGGCACTGCAAGAGGCCATTTTGAAAATGCAAACCTTCAATAAGATCAAAGTGTATCCAGAAGTATTAAATTATACCCAGATAGAAAAATATGTGTGCTCATTCTTTTATGTGAAATTTAACATTGATACATGCTCTATAAGTTTTCTTCCATGCATATACACAAAATCCATGCCACTGAAATGCTGAGAGATGGCAGGGGTAAAAAAAAAAAAAAAAAAGAATCTAAACTCGGATCACATGTCCTTTCCGGGATCTAACTGTGGCATTCATCTGACATAATAGAGTCTCAGAAACACAGTGCGCCTTCACTCTGCGGGGGTTACAAAGCTGTTCAGTGTAGGAAATCAGCACGTGAATATCTCTTCCCCTTGCTAGAAAATGAAAAACACCTGACACTTGAGAACTGTTAGTACATGATTTGAATGCCATTAGGGGCTGCTCCTACACATTTCATATTACAGCTGTGGAGTGTGTAACCCATGAATAGCACTTGTGTTATGTTTGCTTTAGAAAACTGTGTTGATCCCTCCAGGCGCTCTATTTGCAAGTACTCCCACGTGAGGCATAGAGCAGGGGGGGACTGAAGCAAACTGATCTGTCTTACAGAGAGACTGTTCTGTAAGGAAATATTTTTCGAGGCTGGAGTCATGGATAGCACGCCTCCCATTCCGGTTGTAACTTTGGAAAGACGATGGCCAAGGAGATCTTTTATTGACATAACAAAACCGGTTCGTTGGATATGCAGGGCTCAAGTTATATGCAACCATCTCCACACAGCTCAGAGTTTTAATAAAGTTTGACCCCACCTCTTTGGGTTTAGTGTGTGGAAGGAGGGTTATAACATGAATGTTTTTCTTTGGAAGAGATTGCTCTTGAGAATTTTTTGAACTACTCAAGTTGTGAAAATGAGATCAGGGATAATCTTTCAATATGTTATATGAGGTTTGTATTTCTCCTGTGTTTCTTTCAGGATGGCCTTATTTTAACATTATAGGATTGCAGTAAATCCTCTTAATTTTTCTTTATATACAGTTCAGTCTAGACCAAAGTGATAGATTTTAGGAATATGTAAGTTGATGACTAAGCTTGCTTTTGAATTAATGAGTGCATCTTGAAAATGATAGCTTGGTTTCAGCTGTAATTTTCTGTTTAGATCACAAATTTTATATCTTAGCTCTTGTGATAAAGCCCCTTGGGTTATTTTAGCACTTTATGTTTTTGATTGTAGGTGGCTGTCAGTATTATGCAGGTGTCTCTGTAAAGGAGCTGGGCTTGGAATATGGTTGGATGTGAAAAGGAAATGTCAGTTACTGAGCAGAGGCTGTGTGATGACGATTTACATACTTGACTGAGTTTAATGCTCACACACAAGCTCATAGACACTCCACAAGGTAGATAATATTATATTCATTTTCACAGATGTGGACAGTTTCTGAAATTACCAACCTAGTGAATAGCAAAGATGAAAGGCAAAGTCAAGTTCTAATTCTGAAGTACATGCTCTTAAACATTATCCTTTATTGCCTTCTACAAATCATTGTGAAACTTTCTCAGAATTCACCTCTTTAAAAGATCTTTTCCGGTGCCTGGGTGGCTCAGTTGGTAAGCGTCTGACTTCAGCTCAGGTCATGTTATCACGGTTCGTGGTTCGAGCCCCGCGTTGGGCTCTGTGCCGACAGCTCAGTGCCTGCAGCCTGCTTCCGATTCTGTGTCTCCCTCTTTCTCTGCCCCTCCCCTGCTCACATTCTGTTTCTCTCTCTCAAAAATAAACAAACATTAAAAAAATAAATAAAAGATCTTTTCAAGTCTTGACATGGCTCTTGCTTATTGAACAGATTTGTCTTCCTCTTTGCCTTCTTAGCAAATATCTAAAGAACAGTTTCATGAACTTGATAGAATTCTATTCCTGCATGTAGTGATTTGCAAGCTTGAATGTTCTTAGCTTCACCTGGGAAGCTTTCAAAAAATACCAGGGGCTGATTGTACGTGACACCATTTTCATCAGAATCTCTGGAAGCTGAGCCAGGACATGGGCATTTTTGAAGATTTTCATGGTGATTCTACAGTATGGCCAGGTTTCAAAACTTGTGCTATGTATTGACATAAAATGCATAAGTTCTAGTTTTCCACATTTCTTTCTCAACTGTAGTAAAAAATTGTAAAGATTTTCTATCTTCTTGGAAAAGCAAACTGGTGGTATCTTTGTGTATTTCCACATGGGCTTATCAGCCCACCACTTCTCCTAATTGATATGCTTAGAGGGTGTGTTAGATCTGTCTGCATCTGTTTCCCCAGCTAAGAAACGTGGGGTAGAACTAGCAACATGGAAGGCAGTGGAGATTTTTAAAAATCAAAGTTGATACCACTTGGTCTTAAAATACTTTCTCTCTTCCCAACAATTTAAAGGACTTGTCATTCAGAGAGCTCTGCCTGACTGCCCCTAGTGTCTGTAATCACTTTCATTAGAGGTGGGGCTTAGGTTTGTATCTGTGCAATGACCGCTTATTTGATATCTGTTTCTGCAGCAACATCCTGGTACTGAATTCCTTCCAACCATTGTTACCTTTATTTGCAATTGAGTTAGTTGATGACTGCCTAGGCTCTCCCGGTTGGCTCATGCCTTTAAGCCCAATTCAGTGAGGTAAGTTTATACAGATCTAGATTTTTCAGGTGGGAGTTGGCAAACTTCCTTTTCTCTGTTATTGGCAAAGATGAGGAATAATAGCACATTTGCCTTTTTTGGTAAGAATGTTTACTGGCAAAAACATCACCCCCATCACTGAAAATGGCAACATCAAGTGTCACATGTATCTAGAAAACTAAAGTCTCTCTCAAGAGGCAATGCTATGAAATCAGGATAGATTTTACCTGAAAGGAAGCCTGTTGTTCTCAAGAAAAATATTTTGGGGGATCCATGTGACATCACATTTTCACGCCAAATGAATTATCTTTGGGAGTTGGTGAAGGTGAAGGGAGTACCCTCCTCTTTGGTAACTGAGATACAGCTAAGATTTATAAGCTGTGTATAATGTCTGGTTGCCTCTTCTGATCTACTTACTACTATTTTTCCACTCTGTATTTTGCTCTGGAAGGCTGAACTACACAGACTACAAAAGCCTGCTTTCTTGTACTCTGGCTGTAAGTTGGCCAGTGGGATTATTGACTGGTGATTGGTTTGGGATGAAAATAAAGTAAGGATATTCATCTAATTTCCTCTTTATGGAGTCTGTAAAAATTGTAAGCATTTCTTTACTAAGGCCTGTGGTTTTTATTAGGTGGAACTCTTTATACAGCTGTTCTCCCTAATTTAGCTGTTCATTCCTCTTGTCCATTCATGCCTAAGGGGGTTAAATGACTTCCCTTTATTGCTTGCCCCAAGGATCTACACTATTCTTTGTTTTCTCCCAAACCTACCTACATCTTTTGGTAAAACTATCAGTTTGAGTGTGCTATCTCTAAGAGATAATTGTAGGAAGAACATGGAGCTCCAATTGTAGAAGCAATCCGAAGTATGATAGCATTATTAAACTTAGATGTACCTGACAATTTTCCTGGGAAGCACTAATCTTAAACTCTAGGTAGAAATGTTGGTTACTTCTTGAGGCTATTTTTCTGGCTTTGTATTTCTTCCTTCCCTGTCTCTCCTTCCTTTCTTTCCTTCCTTCCATCCTTCCATCCTTCGTCCTGCCACCTACTTTAATTTGCTATTTTGCTCAGAAAAAATTTGATATCCACAGTTAGTTTTAACCCAGAATTATAAATTTAGGGAAGGGAAAAATATATAGCATTTTTAGGGTCATAACATATTGATAAATCATTGGGTTTTTTTCCCCAAAGAATGGTTATAAAATATTTGCTATAATAGTTAAAATATTTAAGTCTGATCATATAGCAGTCATTAATTTTGATTGGCACCAAAATTAATCCATCAGCTTTGCAGGCATATAGTAAGATTGTACTTCTTGACTCTCATGTGATTGGAAGAAGTAATGTGACTGATAATTATTTATGGTCAATAATTTGTGAGTGGAATTGACGATGTCACTTTGGGGCTGGCTCATTTACTGTCAGTGGGGGATCCTTCAGAGTTCTTTCCATTTACAACAATAGTCAGAAATTTGCATGTAGTGCATGATCCATCAACTCAAGTCCCAGAATAAAGATGACCCGGAATGGAGTTTTGAACAACTTTGATTACATGTAGTGGGGGTGAGAATTTTTTTGTTTCAAGCTCTCCTAAGTATATGTTGTATTAACCAGCTCAGGCTGCTATAACAAAATACTCGAGACTGGATGGCTTAAACAACAGATATTTTCTTTTTTGTAGTTCTGGAGGCTGGAAATCCAAAATCAAGGTGCTGGCAGCTTAACCTCCTGGTGAAAACTGTCTTCCAGGCTTGTAGGTGGCCACCTGTCCTCACAGTGGTTGGAAGAGAGAGAGCTCTCGTCTCTCTTCCTCTTCTTACAAGAAGAGGTCTTTAGCATGGGGATCTACTCTCACGACTTCATCTAAACCTAACTATTTCCCAAAGGCCCCACCTCCAAATACCATTACATTGGGGGTTAGGGCTTCAACATGTGAATTTGAGAAGAGGGGATACAAACATTCAGTCCATACCATGTACTAAGATCTCCCTTATTCACATTCAGATTAGATTATCCCTAATAATGGAATTAATTTTATTGATTTGTATCTTCATATGCTTTTTTTAATAGAATGAAAAAAAGGTAAAGTTATGGCCACTGAGATAGAGGAATTATATGCAGAATATGTTGCAGAAATCGCTGCCAAATTGGTGACAGAAAGAATTACTGAGAATTAGAAAAAATGAGGATACTTTGTGCTTAAGTCCACACTAAATTCTGGTATTGGGACAGAAAAGCTGGGCACATAATGTATGCTGAATTGTGGCAAACCTTTTAATAATGTTTAAGAGACACAGAAATCCTGTAAGAACAGTCACGAAAAGTATCTCTGGAGCACCTTCTGTGTGCTAGGCATTTTACTAGATGCTGAGGGGATAGCAGTAAGGAAAATAAACAAGGTCCCTGCACTCAGAGAACTCACCTGGGAACATGAAGGAAAGGCAGCAAGTAGTGACACCCAAGAATGGTTAAGGGCTGGAGGAAAAGGAAGGAGCAGATGCCCTGGGAGCAGATAGAGAGGGTGTCTAATCTTGACTGGTGGCATCAATGAAGGATTCCTGGATGAGTGTCTAGGCTGAGAAATGAGTTACAAGAGTCAGCCAAGCACAGAGAAGGGAGAGTTTTCTAGACCTAAGTTGATGGTCTATATGTGGAGAGAGGCAGACATTTCTTAGGAAGTAGAGAAAGTATAGCAAGGCTCTTTTAGCCATACTACAGGCGACTGCCTGTGGCATTGGGGAATTGGCCTAGAAGTGCAGGGGAGTTGACTCACTGCAGGAAAACTTTATCAAATGGGAGACAGGAAAGAGGAGGGTTATGAATAGATCAATTCCCTTTCTGTTGCTCTCTCTAAAACAGATGATGATGATGATGATGATGATGATAAACATGTTAATGTTTCTTGAGAGCCTAGTATGTATTAGGTACCATTCAAAGCACTTTAAACTTACCACCACATTTAATCCTCAGAACGCCTCAAAATCCTAATGTACACACAGAGAATTTGAGTAGTTTGCCCAATGTGGCATTTTTATTAGGTGACAGAGCCAGGCTTTGAGCTGAGATCTGTTGAAAGCAGAGCTTGCCCTATTCAGTCAGGTGGAGGTTGGGCTTACTGCTAGAAAGGGAGATTCTAAATGGGTTGGTGACTACCTGTTAAAAATAGCACTTAAGAAACCAGATGGAAATTGCCCAGCACCATTACAGTTTGTAACTAGGTGATAGATTTGGTCTCGTGATTCCCCCCTCCTCCCTATGTTCTTGAGTATAGGGTTGCAGTTTCAATGGTGCCTTAAAGTGTATGCAGTAAAACACAGCTGGTAACTGACTTTAACTGTAATTATTGGCCTCTTACCAGTATTTAAAGATGCATTGCATGGATCAGTGCTTTGAACTTTGCTTTTTAGTTTTTATCAACAGTGTACCATTACTTTCCTGTGGACCTTTTCTTCACCTTTATTTAGATCTTGCACTGGTCTATAATTACATGAAACCAAAAATTCTCTATGGATTGATTTCCATAAATTACAAATATGTCATGCGTTATGTTACTAGACAAAAGGTCAGCAAACCAATTTGTTCCACCAATAGCACATTTACTAGAGCCTGGACAATGATCTGTTTGTTGAGAGCCTTCTGGTTTTAACTCTTTAGCTTGGGTTTCAACTGAAACACAAATTGTATGTAAAATGGAATTTAAATCACTGTTACCATAATAGTTAAAAGATTACATAATTTTGAATAGGCAGTTGTGAACTGACTTTTGAGTGTAACACATTTATTTTTAACTCAATATTATGTGATGGGGGATAGATATGTGGTATTTTGCAACATCCCAAATACATCAATTCCAAATTAATCCTGTCAATGTAAAAGCTAATTTTATCATATTAAATTGTAAGTTTAGTAAAAGGAATACTAATAGCTTATTGTTATCTTAAAAATAACAAAATATTACACATTATGCAACTTGAAAATTAAGGCAGATTCTCTCAGTGCCTTGAGTGGTCCTTATAATCAATTAAAAATGAATCTAATAAGATGAGATTTAAATGGCACGAATGAGCTAATTAAGTTTCAAAGAGGAACCTATATCCTATCTGGCAGCAGCTTGTTTGGAACAGTATTCATCACATGATTTTGGTATCTCTCCATTCTGCAAATGTGAACTCAAAGACTTTTGGTCCTTCCCTTAAATGTTTCTCATTCTCTTTCGAAAACCACAATAACCCCTATGTCTACAAATAATAGCACGTTTTTTTTCTTTTTAATTTTTTTAATGTTTATTTATTTTTGAGAGAGAGAGAGAGAGAGAGAGAGAGAGTGCGAGTGGGGGAAGGGCAGAGAGAGAGGAAGACACAGAATCTGAAGCAGGCTTCAGGCTCTGAGCTGTCAGCACAGAGCCCGAAGCGGGGCTCCAACTCACAGACCACGAGATCATGACCTGACCTGAAGTTGGACACTCATCCAACTGAGCCACTCAGGCACCCCAACAGCACAGTTTTTCAATTCTCCTGGAGTTGAAATGTTACCATTATTAACTTCCCTCTTCTCCTTGTCCATTACCCAGTGTGATGTCAAGTCCTGCTTTTCTGGTTGTAGCTCCCCCACTGTTGTCACCTTTTTAGTGCCACTCACCAACAGCAGAGCTTCATTTTCTCTTATTTTGACTATTAACGGGTTTTTCCTGCCTTCGGTCTATAATACACATTGATATGTGATTTTATTGCTGGACGTAAGACTATTCATGTCATCCCCTTCTCTCAAAACATTCTTTCTCCCACAGCCTGCACTCCCAAGTATCCTGGCATCATTCCAGCCTGGCATATCCCATTTCTTTTCCAACCACTGATTCTCATGATTCTTGCATTTCTTAGATTATTCATTACCCTCAAGGCATGCACTACTCTTTTGTGTTTTTGCTTGTTTCTGAAATCACCAGCTCCCATTTTTTGCCCGCCGATATCTTTCCTTTATTTCACAGCTCAGTATAAGTGTTTAGCCCTATTTTCCTGCCTAACAGTTAAATCATATTACTTATAATCCACTACGAGTTATTTGTTTACATTTACTACCACCACCACTGCTATATGTTCATTGTCTCACACATTCTTCACCCTATCTCCATGGCATATATTTAATGTTCACTACTTTAAATAGGTGATAGACTGAGACTGAGAATTTAAATAGCTTCCCAAAGTCACATAGCCAGCTCTAACAATTCTGGACCAAAGCTATATCAGGTTACTCTAAAGCCACAGGACCCTGATATTGTATGGCAATCCATAGGTACTTTCATACCATAATTGGGTGATACATATACTTACATAGACATACACACAGTACTACTATAGTAATGTAGGTGATAGATTGTAGTGTATAGTAATGTAGGTGACAGATTATAGATAACTACTGTAATGTAAATTTAGGCTACTTTGGTTTGTTTTGGAGTTTTCAGAAATATTCTGACTCGTAGCCAATTAATGGCATATTTAACAACTAATGTGTCTTCTATATTTCCTGAGTGCCTTCCTGATGAAAGGTGCCTGCTGTGCGTCACACTACATATGAAGGAATGAATTCCTCTGAAATTTGAGAGTGTTCTCACCAACCCAAGAGTGTTTATTCCTTGAATACTTGGTGGATTCCATCTTTTGTGGCTGGACTTATGATCCTCAGTAGGATTCTGAGAATAAATGAAAGAGGCGGACATTGAAAGTGAAACAGAGCTGTTCCTGTGCCTTAAGAGCCTTGCTTTACTTTTAGCGACAACTAGGGATAACGTTTAGTAGTGCCTGGGCCATCTTGTGCTGGTGTGGGGCTATAGGACAGCACTGTCCTAAGCCACAGGGAATCCAGGAAGAGGCAAATCCCAGATGTAACAATTAAGCTGTGAGGCAGCTTTGGTTGCTCCTTTGTTTCTCGACCAATTTGGGATCTTTTGTGTGCTTTTTTTTCATTCATTTTCCGTTCTGAGCTCTCCTTTGCTAATTAAAATTCTAATCACTCTGACAGCTAGAAATAGAAAAAAAATATATATATATATAATTCTTCTATGCTAGAGAAACTAATTTCAAGGTGTTTTAGCTGCCAAAGAAATAAACAGAAATGAGACAAAGAAGCTAGTTGTCAGAAGGACAAATGAATTCTGTTTTCCCATTCCACCTAAAAATAAGAAACTTTAGCAAAGGTAACACATTCCTATTTGGCATTGTAATAATTCTAAACACCTAAAGGATAATAAACATGCTTTACTTTCCTATAGGTAAAGGGTTTTTTTGTTTTTTTTTGTTTTTTTTTTTTGGTGAAAATAGTCTTTTCTACATTTCTTCATGTCAAACATAATTTACTCTTCTTGGAGAGACATGTAAAGTAGAACATCAAAGGTTTGACTTGATCTCTGTGATATTTTGTTTTTGAAAGTGTTTCCTTTTAATCTTTGATTTTTTTAGATCGTCATTAAATATTTAAGGGAGTAGAAATCCATATTTAAAACAAAGAGAAATTTGTGGTATGATTTCTTTAATAAAATTGTGATGTTAAATTTTAATGCCAGCTGGTCTAGAAATGTTAAATAAAATTGCATCCAAGATGTACTTGAAAATGAGTTTTCTAGAAAGGTAGATTTCCTGAGAAATTTTCCAACTAAATTAATAATCAGACTGAGTTTTGACTGTGTCTGTGAGGGACCCAGAAATTGGGTAGAGTTTGAAAAATATTTACCAGATAAGCTAGTCTCTGAATTTTTTGACATTGACTGATTACTTAATTTTACTAAATTGACCGTACACTTGTGAAAATACAATGAATTGGCTGACTGATCCAATGTTATTTAAATCTAATTGAATATATGTTTAAAAAAAGATGCTGTTAATCACAAGGGTCATTGAGTGATTCATACTAGACATCCAGATACTTGCATAGGTTTACGTACAACACAAGGCCTCTAAGGTTTTGTTATGAAATAGGGTTGTTTATTGTGTGATATAATTTTCAAAGAGACAGTAGGTACAGCAATGTATTTTTCAAACTTCCACAGCCTAGCCAACTGAAGATTTATTTATATATTATTTTTTTTTAATTTTTTTATTCATTCATTTATTATTTCATGACCAAAAATTAGGATAAGATTATACCGATTCAATAAAATCTACATTCAGTGGTGGTTATAACTGTTCTTTTAAATCCACTGCATACACATATGTTTTAGAATCAAATAGCTAGTGTAATTCTTTATAAAAGTACACCTTCACTGTGTTATTTTATTCATGAGCCAAACTGTGTTTTTGTTGTTCTTGTTAAATGATTGATTCAGTAAGTGTATCATCCAGTAATAAGGATTTAATAACCCACAGATATCAAAGAGTCCATAAGAAGTGAGTGTTGTATCTGTATCAACTTCAAGAGACTGATATTCGTAGAAATACCTAGGGAGAGTACTACATGGCTCATATATTTCTGTGAAATATTTAAATCAACTAATGTTCTTTTTTACCTTGTAAAGTAGCACACAATCATGAATGAATGATTTATTGTTGTGTTTATTCTACAATGCTTTTGAAGACACAGTGCTTTAATGAAGACAGCCTGGCAGAAATTTCATGGATAGTGATGGTATAGATACTGTTGAGCTAGTAAGTTGAGAATGTATGAAATTAATCATAATATTTTCCAAAACAGAAAGAAAGAGTCAGATCATGAATATCGCGATGTTTATTGGCAGTGCACTAGATAAAAGTTTAAGTCTCCAACAGAATATTCGGGGGATCATAGACCTGTGAGTAAATATCTGGTTGTCGTGAGCAAAATCACATAATGTCTCTGAGTCTCAATTTCCTAATCTGTAAAATAAAGTCAATAATAGCATCTCTCAAACAGTAGTTATAGTTGCTCATTATTTTTCTGTATGAATACAAAGGGATAAGACAAGCCCTCGCTATTTTATCATAATTATGATACATTTTTGTGATTGTTATTGAATACCTGCAATGTTTAAACTTGCATGCTAGGAATTAAGAGAGACAAAGATGAGTAAGGCAGCAGCACTGACCTCAAGAACCATTTCATTTAGTGGTAGAGACAGCTATGCATACAAATAATTGAATCAATGAGAGAAACGCAGTGACAGCTGAGTAGGGAATAACCTAACTTCTATATAATGGATTCAGATAATCGTGTTATTGTTTGCCTGTTTTTACTTCTATCCAACTAGTCAGTTATAACATTATCTGGGAGTCCGACATGGTCATGCACCTTAAATCATCTCATTGAGTTTGCCTATTTAACCTGTAACCAGATCAATTAGGATAGTTGCAGATGCTTCAACATGGCTTCTGGCCCTCACCAGGGGTACGGTGACCATATAATTTTCTGATAAACCAGATGCAACTGAGACTTCCCTAAACCAGAACATACTGAGAGCAAAAGGGGCACCCTTAATAATCATACTGGGGTAACAGGCAAAAAATATGAAATCAGAACCTGTAGTTAGCTTAGCCAGAGCCCATCCTTGGGCATAATGAAGCTGGCTTTGAATCAAGTGTCTGCCCATTTCCTAGCTTAACCCTAATTCCTATTTCCAGATTTCTCATGCCCTTTGGATTTGGATTTTGTGTTTGGTCAACATAAACTCTGCCTGAAAGGACCCGCCCTCCCTAATTTCTTTGCTTCTTGAGGCACTGTACACGTTCTGGGGAAGACAGTGATTCCCAGCACCGTTGTGCTTGGCTGCTGAGACCTGCCAAGTCCACAGTGATATCCTGTAAAGGAACACTTGGGTATCAGATCTAGGGCTAAGGACAAGGCTGCATGAGAGCTCTCTGATTCAGTAAGAGTGAGAAGTCAGTATACTTCAGCATACGAAATTCGATGAGAAAGGTTTGTGTATGTGAAGATGAGCTATCCGATTTTGGCTGTTACCAATAGGCAAATATTACGATTTTTCACAGATATCTTCCAAGTGATAAATTTTATAAATAAAAACAGTACTTATATTATTTTAAGAAATCCCCTTAGAACCTGAAATATTTACATTAAGCTACCACCTGTTTCCAATACTGTCCCAAGTACGCAACAAAAATGGTTTAATTTGATGCATACTGTGATACAGCACACAGAGAAAGACAAAGGGCTTTGATCATAACCTTCTCATTTATTTCCTGTGTGACTTTGAGCAAGTTGTTTACACATCTTTGAGCCTCAGTTTTCAACTAAGACACAAAGATAGTGACAACTATCCACTAGGATCTTTGTTGGTAAAATGCTAAAAAATTGGAGTTTTATCCCCCTCCTTCCTTTTGCTGTTTCTGCTATTATCTGACTGGCTCTTTCTGTCTTATCTTTCTATCCACTGAGAGAAAAACACCCACTAGGAAGTTTAGACATGTGCCTGACTAATGTTTAGATTACGTGTTTCTCCCCCATCATTCATGGATCAGTGACAGCTTTCTCTACACAGTGTCCTCAAAACAATAACAGGCACAGTTGAAAACAAAAGCCAGTCATTTCTCTATCCCAGCTTTGAATTTCAGGGGACTCTTTTCTTATTCCCTCTTTTAGTATGGGAGGTAAAACATACAAACAAAGAAAAAGAAGTCTTGAAATTCATACTTCTCAGCCATAAGAATCAGGAATTTGGAACTTTCTATATTCCAAAAATAAAATATCAAAATCATCTTTGATATCAAGAACCAAAGTCTCCTATACTAAGAACACAGAGCTTATGAAAATTAAATATACAGTATTAAAGAAGCAGGACATGACATGAGAGCACTTTGTGTTTTTTTCCTTTCTGGAATGAGATGCTAAGAGGAAAAGTTAGAGAGGCGAGCCATCAGGATCAGACAGAGTTTAGGATCTTTGAGAGATCTCAACTCTACCTTTCCTTGGAGTTGATATCCTCACAGGCAGTCGGGCAGGGGATGATTTGAGGAAAAGGGGTTTTGAGCTTCTCAGGCAGAAAGGGATCAAGGTCTGCTTCCTGACTGTAACCATCTGAGGACCCAAAATTGTATGGCTCCCAACGACACTAAGGGAGTCTTCAAAGGAGGCAAATGGCCTTCAGAACAAGAGGGTCCAGGATGACCAGTAAATCTTCTTTGTTCCAGCTCCAGTAGAGAGGAGATAAGAAAAAACTATTTATGGTCATCAGGGAAGAGGAAGAAATCCCTAGCTGGTCACCAAGAGCTGAAGTAAAGTCTTCCCAGAACAGAGTCTGTGAAGATACTGCAGACGTGTTTGAGTTTCAGATGATCAGCAGTGCAGGTGAGAAGGGGTGTTGGGAGCCTGTTACCATGTGTAATCTGTGTGACATTGTTCCAGAGGGAGAGGAGCTAAGAGCCTTGGCATAAACTGCATCCCTGGAACACAGAAAAGTCAGGACAGCTTGAAACCTGAAGCTGTCCTTCACTGCTCATGTTACTTTCAGCTCTGTATGGTTTAGCTCCTGGTAAGTTCTCTAGCCCCATTTGCTACTCCTCTCCTGAGTCTACTCTAGCCCTGTAGTTTTCTTACTCTTCTTCAAACATGAGAAGGTTATTCCTACTCAGACCTTAGCAGGCTGTTCTTTCTGCTGAAAACTCTCTTTGTTCAGATCTTCACAGCTTTGTTCTTTCACTCAAATCTCCAATCTTCGTTCAGATTTTTCTTCAAAGCTCCAAGGTTCTCTTCTTAAAGATGCTACCCACATCATTTTTCCTAAAATAGCCTCCTCTACCATCCTTGCTATCCCTTTATCCTGCTTTATTGTTTCCAGATTGCTTATTACAATCTAAAGTTATATATTTATGTGCATATTATGTGTGTGTGTATGTGTCTCCACTGGAGTGTAAGACTGTGAGGGCAAGGATGTTCCAGGTCTCCTTCATGTTTATAGCTCTAGTGCCTAGCATATAACAGGTTTAATTGATACTAGTTGAGTGGCTATATGAATGAATACATGAATTCTTCTTGCACAAAGATATGTCCTGGAAGAGAGGGAGCAGAATGAGTAGAAATCTTGATAGGCTGGATATTTACCACAAGAGTGAAATGACTTAATAAATCTGAAGTGAGTGGGTTGCTTTTAACAGGTGAGATTCATAGTCTGTCCACATTCAGACATGCAAACACACCACTGCCTTCCCTCCACAGACCAGAAATCGGGGTTCACGTGCACGCTAAATTGTATCAAAATAAAGTTGCTTTCCTTCCTATCTGAATTGCGATAATATATTTTAAGTCTTCCACGTTTTTATTGCCAGTGCTGATAAGGTATTAATTTGAACTAAGCTCTTCTCTTTCAATTTGTATCTCATCAAAGAACTGTAGTTTAATTAGAGAAATTTTTTGGAAATATTTTTATTGGGCAAGAGAACAATTATTCTAGATATTTTATCCAGATCATGATCACACACCCACACCAAATAAAGTACTCTGCTATTCAATAAAGTTTGTAAGGCATTTGGCCAGACACATGTATGTTTGGAGCTATACATGATTTTTGCATCCATTAGTTTTTCTCTCCCGATTCATAGCATCTTCCTTAAAAGCCAGTTTGTCAGGATCTTGAACCTAGCCTATGCATTTATCTCCATTATTACTTCTAAATTCCTGCAAGTGACAAATAAAAAAGGAATAAATTCTCTTCAGCCCTGGAATTTATTTTCCAGGCAGGGCTGTCAGTGGACCAGACTCATTAAACAAATGAGATCAGAATGATAAGAAAATTACAGCTGAAAGTATCCTCAAAAGAAAACTACAGGAGAGATTGGGGGAAGATCAAGGTAAAAGAATAAATGCAGGGAGCAAAAGCTTCTCTAGGACACTTGTCAGAATAATTATTTAAATGTCTTAAGGTATTGAGGAAAACCATGCCCAGCCCATATCTGCAGTCCTACATTGAATATTTGACTTCAGGATGAAATTTGAGAGCCACACACTTTAGGGTGTGACTTTCCTAGCTGGGATGAATGCCTAGTGTTGGCGTTCAATTTTACAAGAGAAGTAGTTACGGTTTGAGGTAACTCCAGACTGTCAATGAAGACTTGAAGTAGGAAAAAACAAGCAAGCAAAAACCAAGCACTTCCTTTGAAAAGCAAAATAGACTCAATTTCCTCAATGTCAGAGGAAATTTCTCCTTATTTTGGCAGCTGGGCGGGGGCAGGGCATGGGGAATGTAGGGGAGAAAAATTGTCTGCTTGTTACAGGCCCCTTGACTTTACAGTGAATGTTAGCAATCAGTAAGTCAAACCACATTGAAAGCATTTACAGACCAGACCAGACCAGAATACTGTCCTGATCATAGCAGAGGCATACTGGGGAAATAAAACTTTAAACATTTGCAGAGAAAATCCACACCAGGTATTATACAAATTAGCCTCAAACATCTTTCACATATATAAATATATGTCCCAGATATTTGAGGAAAATCAACAACATGGAATCAAAACACCAAAATAAACAAGGAGATCAAATTAGTGCAGAGCAAACAGACAAAATTCAAGAAAGAAAAACTGAACATTCTAATAAGTACACTCAAAGAGATTCAAGAGAATATGCCATTTAAAAACGAGAGCAAAATAGAAAAAATCAATGAATATATTTGTTGGAAAACAAACATAGGAATGCAAATATAATTCAACAGAAGGGCTGAATAAAATAATTGATATTATTGAAGACTCTATTAGTAATGCAGAAGATGAAGTCCAGGAATTCTCCCCAGACACCCAGCCAGAAGACAAAATGATGGAAACCGTGAGTGCCAGGTTCCTTGTAACAGTAGTTTTAAAAGGATAAACAGTACCTTGAAGCATAATCCAATGTAAAAATAAAGGAAACGTTTTCAAAGATAAAAAACAAAACACAAAAAAAAACTTAGGAGCTTTCTCTTAAAAGGGCTCACTGGGTGGTTTAGCAAAATTTGTGCAATAACAAAAAAAAAAAAAATCAAACATACCCTGGAACTTTTTAGAACTCCATCAATAAATAAAAAATCCTAAATGCTTTCAGAAAACAAGAAAGGGAAATTAAGTTTACTTTCAAAGAAACAGAAACCAACATGATTATCAGATACTTTTTATAAAATACCGTATAGAGAAAATAATGGCACATATCCTAGAATAGGTTCAAGAAAGGTATTGTTTATTTCTAGTCTAATCTGTGTTGTTTGCTTCTTTCTGGTAGCTTTGGGTTTAGTTTTTGCTTTTTGAGGTTTGGGTTTAGATTATTTTCTTCCTCCTCTACATTTTTAAGTTGTAAAATTGGGTTGTTGACTGGACATCTTTCTTCTTTTTTAATGTAAATATTTAGAGATGTAAATTTCCCTCTTAGCACTTTCATAGCATCACACAGATTTTAGTATGTTGTGTTTTATTTTCATTTGTCCCAAAATATTTTGTAGTTTTCCTTGAGATTTCTTCTTTGACCCTTTGGTTGTTTAAGAATGTGTCATATAATTTTCATATAGTTGGGGATCTTGTAGTTTTCCTTCTATTGATTTCTAGTTTAATTTTATTATGAAAATATACATTTTATGATTTGAACCCTTTCTATTTTTTAACACTTGTGACCTAACATATGGTCTGTCGTGGAGAATGTTCCGTATCCACTCGAGAAAAAAATGTGTATTCTGATGCTGACGGGTATAATGTTCTGTATATGTCCGTTAGGTTTAATTGGTTTATAATGTTAAGTCCTTTATTTCCATATTAATCTTCTGTCTGGTGTTCTATGCATTATTGAAAGTGGGCTAGTGAAAATTCCACTATTACTCTAGATCTTTTTATTTCTTTGTTCAGTTCTGTCAGTATTTGCTTTATACATTCACAGCATTTGTGTTTATACTTGTAACATCTTGGTGAATTGATCCTTTTATCATTAGGGAATGTCCTTCTCTGTGTTTTGTAACAGTTTTTGACTTAAAGTCTATTTTGTCTGTCATTAGGATAACTAGCCTAGGCTCTGTTTTAGTTACTATTTGCAAGGCATAACGTTCCTGTCCTTTTACTGTCAAGCTTTGCATGTCCTTAGATCTAAAGTGAGTCTCTTATACACAGTATATAGTTGAATTCTGTTGTTGTTTTTTAATTTATTCAGCCAATATGTGTCTTTTGATTAAATGAAAATTACATTTATATTTAATGTAATTACTGAAAGGGAAGGATATACTACTGGCGTTTGGAAAATTGTTTTTTGTGTTTCTTACAGCTTTTTTTGTCCTTCATTTTCTCCCTTACTGCCTTTCTTTGTGTTTAGCTGATTTTTTGTGATGATACTCTTTAAGTCTCTTCTCATTTCCTTTTTGTGTATTCTGTAGATATTTTATTTGTGTTGACTGTGAGTATCACATACAATATCTTAGAGTTATAATCATCTGTTTTAAACTGATACAAATTTAATATCAGTCTCATGCCAAAGCTCCTTTACACCTCAGCCCCTTTTTATATTATTAATGTCACAAATTACATCTTTACATATTGTGTGTCTATTAACATTGATTTATAGTTACTTTAAACATTTACCTTTTAAATCCTATAGAAAATTACAAATAGAGTTATGAGCTAAAATGATAATACTATGTTTGTTTATGTATTTACTTTTATTAGAGAAATTTATATTTTCATATGGCTTCAAGTTACTCTGTTGTATTGACTTTCTCTTGCAGCTTTCAAGATCCTCTCTTTGTCCTCGACTTTCAACGGTTTGATTATGTGTCTCAGTGTAGGTTACTTTGAATTTATCCTACTTGAAATTCACTGAGTTTCTTGTATTTGTTTTTTTTTTCTTTAATTTTTTTTTTTAACGTTTATTTATTTTTGAGACAGAGACAGAGCATGAATGGGGGAGGGGCAGGGAGAAAGGGAGACACAGAATTGGAAGCAGGCTCCAGGCTCTGAGCCATCAGCCCAGAGCCCGACGTGGGGCTCGAGCTCACGGACCGCGAGATGGTGACCTGAGCTGAAGTCGGACGCTTAACCGACTGAGCCACCCAGGCGCCCCAAGTTTCTTGTATTTGTATATCCATTCTCTGCACCCCTCTCCCCCACCAAATTTGTGAAATTTTCAGCCATTATTTCTTCCAGTAATCTCTCTGCCCTTTTCTCCCTCATTTCTCCTTCTGGGACTCCTATTATGCTATCTTGGCCTACTTTTTAGTGTCCCAAAAGTCCCTTGCGTGCTGTCCATTTTTCTTTATAATTTGTTGGGGTTTTTTTGCTTCTCATACTCAGTCGTTTCCAGTGACTCATCTTCATGTTCACTCATTCTTCAGTCTGATTAAATCTACTACTGAACCTCTCTAGTGAAATTTTTTCACTTCAGTTGTATTTTTCGGCTCCAGAAATTGTGTAATTCTTATACACACATACACACATAACTTTTTCTTACTATTTTCCTTTCGTTCATAAATCATTCTGATTTTGTATAAATTATTGCTTGTATTCTCTTTTAGTTTAATTAATATACTTAAGACATTTGTTTTAAATTTTTGTCTAGTCAGAGGTCTATGTTTGTTTAGTTTTGTTTTCAGAGATTAATTTTGTGCCTGTGGATTGGCCATATTTCCTTGTTTGTATGCCTTGCAATCTTTTGTTGAAAAGTAAACCTTGGAAACCACAGCTACCTCTTTGAGTGTATGTAAACTGGCTATGTGCAGGGGAAAAGCCTCACTAATCAGCCCAGCATGAAGATTTAAGGTCTTCTCAGACCTTTTCTGAGCCTGCATCTTCTTTGGGCCTGTGTGTGTATATTCTTCGAAATATTCCATACAAATGTCTGCTTTTCAATGTTTTAATTTCCCCAGGAGTCTCATTCCATCTTCTTGGGGACTTAAATGTTCTAGTGCATTTCTCTGCTCATAATTTCTTGCCCCAGGCATCTGCAGGTCTTCAGTCTCCCTGCAGTTTCATGTGCCATGGTACCTGCCACAGCCTCCCATGGCTTTCAACCTGGCATCCATCCTATGCTGCCATTCCTCTCTGAGCTCTTAGTCCAGCAGTTTAGAAACTAGTCCTTCTTGGATCTCACAGAAAGGCCACAATGTTGCACACAAGTTCTGCTTTTTTCCTTCCATCCCAAGGGAAGGAGCTTGGAATCGGGCAATTTGCCCTTGACTTTGTCATGCCACTGAAGGGAGGGAGAGTAGTGAGGGCAAGCAAAAACACCGTGAAATTTCCTACCATTTTGAGCATGGCTTTTTCTTAATTGGTTGTTTGCTTGGTTGCTGCAGATTTTTAACTATTTTTTTTAGACCTCCTACAAAGCTATTTTAGTTAGTCTGGAACTATTTACTTGATGTTCCTAGGAGAGGATGAGAGCCCGAAGCTTCCTAGTCCACCCCCCGAAAGGTATCTTAACTCTATATGTGGTCTGATGTATATTTAATTGTGAGATTAAAATAAAGTCTCATTTGGGCATCCAGGGATTCAGTGAGCTTACCAGTCATGATGTCTTTCTGCATAAAAAATTCAAAAATACTGCAACAAAATCTTAACAGTAATTTTAAATATTAGTATTGTTATTACTATTATTCAGGTAATAGAAATCAAAGAGTGGTAAATTAATAAACAGAAAACATAGGACTCTGTTTTTAAAATATTGATAAGTAATAAAAAAACGCAATAACAATATAGGATAAAAATTCTAGAACAGTGGTTGATTACAAAGAAGACCGGAAGCAAGAGAGAAAAGTGATGGCTTGTTATATTCTTGTGCTGTTCAGATGGTGGATGCAATTTGTTATAGGTTTTGATAACAAAAGCTTATGTGTCTGGCAGAGATCATATGGTATAACTGAGTTTAAAAGCACAGATCCATGGGGTGACTGAGTGGCTCAGTCTGACTCTTGATTTTGGCTCAGGTCATGATCCCAGGGTAGTGGGATGAGCCCTGAATTGGACTCTGTGCTGAGTGTGTAGCCTGGCTAATTGCTTTTTCTGGGTTGCCTGGGTGGCTCAGTGAGTTGGGCATCTGAGTCTTAGTTTCAGTTCAGGTCACAATCTGGTGGTTTGTGGGTTCAAGCACTACACTGGGCTCTGTGCTTAGAGTGCGTGCAGAGGCTGCTTGGATTCTCTCTCTCTCTCCCTCTCTCTCTCTGTGCCCCTCTCTCACTCATGCATGCTCTCTCTCAAAAAATAAATAAATAAGCTTAAAAAAAAAAGTTTCTGGTTTTTCCTGTCTCTTGCCCCTCTTCCCTGCTCGTGCTCTGAATAAATAAATAAATAAATAAATGCACAGATCCTGGGCACCTGCCTGGCTCAGTTGGTACCACATGTGAGTCTTGCTGTCAGGGTTGTGAGTTTGAGCCCTTGTTGGGTGTAGAGATTATTTAACAATAATATATATACATATATGTGTGTGTATATATATATGTGTGTGTGTATATATATATTTGTGTGTATATATATGTGTGTGTATATATATGTGTGTGTATATATATGTGTGTGTATATATGTGTGTATATATATGTGTGTATATATATGTGTGTATATATATGTGTGTATATATATATGTGTGTGTGTATATATCTGTATATATATGTGTGTGTATATATATGTGTGTGTGTGTATATGTGTGTGTATATATATATATATATATATATATTCTTTTTAAAAGTGAGAGTATAGATCCTAAGTAAAGTCCTATAAATCACAACCAGTAGAATATTAAAACAAATGGTAATATCCAGTGTCCGTGAAGGTATAGTGAAACTGATGACCTTATACACTGTTAGTGGAAGTGGAGTGGCTGAAGTCTTTCTGGAGAACAATTTGCAGTATTCATCGAATTTTAAAATATGAACATTTTTGCCCAGCACTTCTACTTTTGTAAAAATTACCTGGCATTTTACCTAAAAAGACATGTATAAATATTTTATTAACATATGTTTTTTCTAAAATGAAAAATAAAAGGAAACTTGTACATCCATTACGTGAATGTTTTTGGATTTTAGTGAATACATAGTGTGAAATACTATTTAAGCAGCTTAACAGAGAAAGATCAATTGACATGGAAACAGCTCCAGGACACATCGTTAGGTCAAAATGCAAGTAGTAGAAAAGATATACATTATGACTGTATTGTATAAGTAACAAGACAATATCACATATTTGTATGTGTGTTTGTAAATGCATGGGAAAATCTAAACTATACTAATAGTTAATGATGGGAATGCGATTGGGCATGTCTTGGTGAATCAGTAGATTTTCGCTTTTTACTATATGTGCTTCTGTATTGTTTGAATGTATTGCCCATATTTTGTGTGTGTGTGAAATTAATAAAAGCATGTTTAATCAAACCAGTTTGGAATAATATGACTGCCTAGTCACATAGGTAATTTATGTTTGTCATTAACATGGCCGAAAGGACCTTGCTACCATTTTTTAAATTTAAACATTTTTTTCTTAGAGGTTTTGGCACAGACACAAAATAACCCAGTTGTTAGGGTCAATCCTGGTATTATTGAAGATTAGTAAACAGGTAGAGATAAATTTGTCTCTCTTCCAGGAAAAGAAAGAATGCAAGAGCCGAGTGCTAAGTGGAATCAAATAGAAATGTGTATACAATTGAAATGTTTAAATCAACCAGTTCAAAACAAGGCTAATCCAAACAATGATAACCTGATTGTCTCCTGATGTATTAATTTGCCTATCCAGCTACTTAGTTCACTGTTTGATACGGTGTTATTTTTAATTTGTGTGTGGTGTGTTAGTTTCCATATGTGTTTTTTGTTAGTTAACAATTACAAGAAATTCCGTTCAAAGGATTTGATTATGTCCATTCTTGTGGGAGGACCAGAGCAGAGGTTTGGCACGCTGGTGTTCTGTGCTTTGGAACACTCCTTCCCCCATTTCTTTTAGCAGTCAGCAGAATAGGCTGACGTGAGGGAAATGCCTGCCAAGGAACTTTAGAAGGAGGCAGTTTTTAATTAACAGGGGCCAGAGAAGGTGATAACCCCAAGGGGTAGTGAAGAGAAATTAACATGGAAAAGCAGTTCCACGCTTATGTGGGTCCCACAAGGCCGGCCGTATTAGTGGTGTCTGTTCTGATTGAACTTTTGCTGTGTCTTTTTATTGATTCACTTGTCAGAATCTGACAAAAGGACTGCTGCCCGTCAGTTGTTTGCTCAGAGTGGTGGGTTATGGCTAGAAAATGCTTCCTTGTACAGCTGACTGCAGAGCGAGAGCTGTCGTTTTGGTTATCATTTTACAGACATGATTAATGTTGTTGGGCTTTACGTAAGAATTAAGCACATGCACACACATACAGTCTGACAGGCTTACTTACCCTGGATCTTTGAGCCTTTTTATTCTCTTAGTTCTTTGCCTGGTTTTGCAGAAAACTCTTTTAATTATTAAAATATTTTAAAATGCAATTTCAGGGATAATACTTACGCTGACTGTAGCAGACACTTTTTTCTGCCATTTACCAAGCCCTTGGCTTAGGAAACATTTTAAAAGAATAATACCTTGTGAATAAATATTTCAAGTTTCTTTCCCAAGGATGAAAATGAATAGTAAATAAAGCATGTAAAGATCTTGTGAAATCAGCTCATGTAAGAACGAGGAGAAGGTGGAGGGATTTTCTCTTCTTTTTTTTTTTTTTAACTGCCAAAGAAGGTACATTGAGCTGGCAAGCCTAGGGTGGGCCCCAGGAGAGCTTTTGTGCTTTTAGCACAGTGAGAATGGAAACATTCTTTAAAATATTTTAAGAACGTTTTAAACACTGTGTGGGTCTTTTTGCCTCTGTGAGAATCCCACTTACTGTAGAATTCTGTGTGAGTTTACCAGTTTCGAAACAGGCTTTTATCTAAAGCGAGGGCAGACTTCCCATACTTTTTAAAAAGAGGTGATGATCATCTTTGCTAAATTCAAAGAGTTTTATCTCACTGTTAGCTTACTTGAAATACAGTATTTATTAAAGGCCAATTAAAAATAAAATAGTAAGATCTTCAGTACTCTATCCGGATCCATTCCCTAGAGGTCCCCCCCCCCTTTCACATTTTTTTGAGGTTTTGAACCCATTTGTAAAGATGTTATTCAGCCAGTTACATATCACTCGCATCCATAGTTAATGAGCATCTAAATCAGTGGCCATTAACCACCTGTAGTAATTGAAGACTTGAAATGTGCTCAGTCTAGGGGTGCCTAGGTGGCTCAATCAGTTAAGCACTTGACTTCAGCTCGGGTCAGGATCTCATGGTTTGTGAGTTTGAGCCCCACGTCGGGCTCTGTGTGACAGCTCGGAGACTAGAGACTGCTTCAGATTCTCTGTCTCCCTCTCTCTGCCCCTCCCCTCCCCTGCTCATGCTCTCTCTTTCTCTCTCTCTCTCTCTCAGAAATAAACATTAACAAAAATTAAAAAAAAAGAAATGTGCTCAGTCTGAATTGAGATACACTGTAAGTGTGAAATGCACACTGGATTTTATAGATGTATTATGAAAAATAGAATATAAAATATCTCTATTGATTATATGTTTTTATAATTTATTTGATATATTGGGTGAAGTATATTATTAAAATAGTCTTACATGATTGAATTTTTTTTCAACGTAGCTACTAGAAAATTTAAAATTACCTATGTGTCTCACATTGCCTTTCTATTGGAAGCATTATTTTGGGGGATAGTAAAATTCACTATTTATTAAGAATTTGCTACATGACATGTGCTGTGTTAAACAGTTGATGTGTATTATCTCATGTAACCTTGTAATTACCACCGAAATAGATGATATTGTTACCTGTCTGTAGACAAGGAAGTTTAGGCAAGAGGTGTGAAGTAACTTGCTTAAGATTATGCAACTGTATAAAAATATTTCACTTTTCCTTCAATACTTTTTATTGACTATCTACATCTTATTGTGTGTAAGACATGGAACTCTGCATGGGCAATGCAGTGTAATTAATTACTCTGTGATATGTATTAGTGCAACTCTAGATGGATTTGGGGAGATTAAAGATGGCCCAATTAATTTTTGCAAACTCTATTTATAAGGTGTATTAGGTTTTAGAAGATAAAGCATTAAAGTGCTCACAGAAATTTCTTATATTCCATGGTAGGAAATGTTTGAAATGCGTCTTGTGAAAAGTTTGAAGAGAAGACATTATATGAAAGAGACTGACAAATAGTATTGAATTTAGAGCGAACTCTCATTTCAAATGTAAGGTTTAAGGTTTATATATCTTTGGTATAGGAGAGGATCAGGCAGTAGTTCTAGACCTGGAAAATCTCTTATTTTCTGCAGAGCTGGAAGTGTTTTGAGGAGCACAGTACACTTCTTCTCAGCCATGTTCAAGTTAAGAGGAAAATCGGAATCAAGAGAATGAGAGGGACAGAGAGAATGAATTAGCCCTAAAGTGTATTAGCCTTGAAACGCATTGTGTCTCCCCCAAATCTCTTAAAGATCTCAATATCTAACCAGGCTCCCACAGAAAAAAAAACTTCAACATCATTTTCAATTCCTTCCTCTCTGACATTCTAATCTATTCTTTTCCATACCCTCAACTTTGCCTTTTCCTCTCTTACTTACTGCTCTTACTTAAAGTCAAATTCTGTAGAAATTTTTATAGTCTCCAACATGGTTCCTGTATCCAGAACCTTCCCACTATAATTTATCATCCATATTGGCACCACGGCTATTTTTCTAAAACATAGATTTGATTGTATAATTTCCTTACTTGAAAGTCTTGGGAGGATCTATTTAGTCTCCTTAGATTTTAAGGTTAGACTCCTCAGGAAGATATTCCCTGCCTCAATGTATCCTCCCAGCTCCCACCTCTCCCTGCTTAAGCCACCTATTTTCCAGTCACACTGAAACTACGCAATTGCTTCTGCATGAACAATTGGGAATTAAATGTCTGAATCCTGCCAGTAGAGTACCATTTTACCACATGTGTGTGGTCACAGCCGGAGATGAATTCATACCAGATCCCTGAAGCCTGAAGGCTGTGTGCATTCTGGTTGTTATTTGATGATTCAGATTCACACTGCCAGACCTTTGTAAAGCCTGAGTTTTACCTGATAGATTCCAGAAAAATGCCTTAAGGAACACTGGCCTTTTCTATTTCCAAATAAAATCTGAAACCACTTCCTGCTGGAAAATGTGAACCTGATCCTGATGGTTTTTATTTCTCTATGTCATCATTTAGGTCAAGACAATGATGTTGAGAAAACATTTATTATTCCTGAAATCAAATCCTAGAAAAAAAGTATTGACAGATGATATTTTAATTGGTTTGGCCTCTCTGGTGATTAAATAATCATGAAACCTCTTCTGTTTAACAACGGCTTGGAGTCCTTTGTATTCTTGCCTCGAAGCGGAGCAGTTTCTAGCTGGTAACACTGTGATTGATTTTTCCATATCAAATACAATGTTACGGTCTATTGTTTCCATAGCAAACATATAGCATCTGTCTTCAAATTCAGACTGTGGTCCTGCACTAGCCAGTATTACTTTATATGACCACATCCTTCCATTACAAGTATGAGTGGATTAATATCGATTTTTTCCCCTCTTGTCCAAGACTGAAGGTCTATCTTAACAGAAATAATTTACACAGCTGGCATATAAGGATATGCTTACTCCTCCTTACTTTCATGGTAAAGATTATTGCTTCGTCTGAAAATCAGATTCTGCTATTTTTAACCCATAAATAGGTTGAAAAGGGCAACATGCTTTGTAGCTCCAGCCATTTATGTTGCCATATGTTTCCAATAACATCTTGGAGCTTTTAGAAAACTTTGACCTTTTCTTCTGTTCAAAACTGTAGAAAAACCGCAAGGAGCTGGCAAAAACCATGTATCACCCTGACTTGAATGCAGTATGATTTAGCTAAACACCAAGAATTCTAAAGTGTGCGTGTAACCCATTTTATAACTTTAAATTGTTCCTCTTAAGCCAGAAATTGACAACAGAATCTCTCTGCTTCATCCATTTATAATTCACGAAATTTCCACCCACCCCAGCCCCAAAATACACTCATCCCCATCTTTGTCCTGTTGCTCAAGAACATTTCCTTGCCTCAAATGCCCTCACTCTCCTCTATCGCTACACTAAACTTACCCACACTTCACAACTTAGATCAAATTTTGACTTACTCTCTGGAGCTCAGTGAAACTGTTCTGGTCCTTGGTGGTTTTTCCTTTTATATTCTAATGGTAAAGTAAGCACTGTAAACATGAAGTTTTAATGACATCATCTCTTGTGTATACCTGATATGGTCCTGGATGTCACCCAAGGTATAATCAGCTTATAGGTGAAATGTATGTGAAAGAGTCAAACTACGGAGCCCTGCAAATGTTCGTTGTATCTGAATTTGTACTCTTTTAGTTCCTTAGTATGTCACCTCGCAGCAGGTGAAGCTAATGTTAACCGGTAGCTGCAAATTCCAATATGGCGGAGTTTCTTGTTCCAATACTAGCAATGTGAACGAAGGCTGAATTAAGAAATTAAAGAGGGGCGCCTGGATGGCGCAGTCGGTTAAGCGTCCGACTTCAGCCAGGTCACGATCTCGCGGTCTGTGAGTTCGAGCCCCGCGTCAGGCTCTGGGCTGATGGCTCGGAGCCTGGAGCCTGTTTCCGATTCTGTGTCTCCCTCTCTCTCTGCCCCTCCCCCGTTCATGCTCTGTCTCTCTCTGTCCCAAAAATAAATTAAAAAAAAAAAAAAAACGTAAAAAAAAAAAAAAAAAGAAATTAAAGAATCTGAGTTCCAGGCCTGGTTTCACCACTATCAAATTGTATCACCTTGAGCAAGGTGATTACCATTTTGGGATTCAGATTCTTTGCTTAAAAATGATGTGGCCATGACTGATGAGACCAGAAAGAACTGCTTTTTCTTTTATACGCTCAGTCCCAAAATCCATGTGATGGATTCTGCGCTAAATTCTGTGCCATGCGTGACCCTGCCCCCATTTTTCGTGGGTGATGGGAGTAGAGCATTCCTGACTCAAGCTGAGCCAATCAAACTCTGGCTTTGAAGAGGGAGATTTTTCTCTTTCTTGGCGTGTATACTTATTTTACTGAAGTATATTTTTCAGCAACGTCCTGACAAAGAATTCCTTGTATGTTTAAGTGCATCTTTAGTCTACCTTCACACTTGATTGGAAGTTTGGCATAGAATCGTAGGACAAAAAGAATTTTGTCTCAAAATTTTGAAAGCACAGCTCTACTATCATCTAGCTTTGGTGTTGCTGTTGAGAACCTGACTCCCTTTTCTTTGTGTATTTTTTTGCTGTTACTTTTTTATTAATGCAGTTTTCTTCTGACTCTCTGAGGACATTTATTATAGCTTAGAAGAAAATTAAACTTGTTGAACATCTTGAATTTGGGGAAGGTATTTATATCTGTGTCTTCGTCAAACCTGGGAAAATTTTGATTATCATTTCTTTAAATAGTTTCTCTGACCCTTTCTCTCATCTCTTTCTGGGACTCTCACAGTGCTTGTGTTGGTCTCCTTGATAGTATCCTACACGTCCCTTAGGCTCTATTCACTTTTCTTAAATCTTGTCCTTTCTGTTCCTCAGATTCAATAATTTTAATTCTCCTATTTTCACATTCACTGATTCTTTCTTCTGCCTGCTTAAATCAGCCTTTGAATCCCTTTAGTAAAATTTTTATTTCAGTTATTGTATTTTGTAATTCTAGAATTTCCTGTTTCTTTTTTTCTCACTCTTTATTGATACTTCAGTTTTGTTCCTTCATCATTTTCTTTGCTCTCTCCACATCTTTCTTTAGTTCTATGAAGATCTTTATAGTAGTTATTGTAAAGTCTTCTTACAGCAGGTCCTCTCTCTGGTATGGATGATTTCCTTTGGTTTATTTTTTTCCTTTGAATGGGCCATACTTTCCCATCTCTTTGTATATCTTTTGTTTGTTTGTTTTCATTTTGCCTTTTGGTCCATAACTGGACATTTGCATCTAATCATGTGGTTATCTCTGATAATCAGATTCTCCCCTTCCCTGGGCCTTGATGTTTTGTTTGTTGATTGTTTTTCTCTTTGTTTTGAATCAATCTGAGGTATAAACTTCAGGTCTTTTTTTTTTTTTTTTTTTTTCTGACACTGTGCCTTTCCCAGACTATGCACAGTGATCTTCTGATTTCCAGTTTATGCAATTGCTTTTCAATGTCCTAGTCATTAATATCTGGCTTCTAAGATGAGGAAAAGAAAAATGAAGGGGCGGGGGGAGGTGCCACCAATTTACATCTCCTAGAACTTGCTTCAGCCCAAGGGTTTGGGGAGTGGAGTGAACACAGGCCAAGTTGCCTGCCACAGGACTGGTGGTGGATAGGTAACCACTGCTGAGCTGAGGCCGAAATTTAACTGCAGTTTGTCCCTTAAGCTTTGCCTTCACAGTTGCAAAGCACCTATAGACTCCAGTGTTCTAAAATAGTTGCATTAGGTAGATTCTGCCTGTGCACTTGTTGTCTAGGTGGGGAGACAGGTTCCTGGTATTTTCTGCCCTACTATTTTCTCAGAATTCTCTCTGTAAAATAAATGTACACATTTATTTAATTCTTATTTTCAGCCACATGCCAAAACCTCTTTGTAAGGTACATGCTCAGCCTGAATCTCAAACCTCCCATTTTCACATTCTATAATCTCATGGGGCTCCAGCCTATGGACCATGAAATCATGACCTGAGCTGAAATCAAGTCAGATGCCTCACTGACTAAGCCACCCAGGGGCCCCTCAACTACTTTTAATGTAGGTTTTCAAATATTCTGTTTTCAGCTCAGTCATTAGACTGAGTTCAAAGTGCTAAACTTTTCAGCAGTATTTAGGGAAAATTGGGTCATTTATAGCCCATATTCTCCTTTTCCTGGCGCTAAAATTTTAATTTCTTCCACTGTGCTAAGATAGTTATCACTCCACCATTTGCTTTCCATTTTCCAAAAATTGGTTCAAATAAACTCATCTTTCATTTTCCTCTCTATTATTTTTCTGTCCTTGTTAACTTATAATGTAGTTATGCCATTTTTAAATTATTACGCTACTCTTATTTGGTTTTGTGGGGTAAGAAAAGATGTGATTCCTTTGCGACATTAAGCCAGAAGTAGGATTCAGGAATATGGATAATTATTAATAAGCTTCCTAGCTGATCTCATTTCACACTTGTTTAAAAAAAATTGCTTCAGAGGAGAAACAGATGTGAATTGGGAAATACTGGTTCAGAGAAGAAAGTAGGCATGAAAACAAAATTTTATTTCCTGAAATAAGTGCTTTCGTAGAGGTGTATATGTTACTATGGGAGCAAATGATGTTGAGAGGAAACTAGCTAAGATTTGGGAATGGATTTTTCCTCAGGAGGTAAGATCTCAAGGGCAGATACAGTTCAGCCAAGGAAAAGGTCCAGCGAGAAGACTGAAGAGAGGAAGTAGTTCATTACCGGTTGGAGCTATACAACTCAGTAGAGAAATGTAACCATGTTTGGTATGGATGAGGCATGGATGGGGTTGGCCGTGAGGAGGCTGGAATGACAGTAGTGGTAACCGATGAGGTCAAAATGTAGGAGGGTTGTGGGAAGATGTTAAACACATAAGGACAGGTACTAGCTATACAGTCTGTGAGGAGATGATGGAAAAGGCCAGGAGAAAGAAAAATGTGAACCTGGACGTAGAAAGATCAATTAAAAGCCTCTTGCTATCACCATTTGTAAGGGTTGATGATGTCAGAAACTAAGATGGTGCAAAGGCCTGTGAGGGTGAACTCAGAAAATATTTCGGAGGAAGAACAAATAAGATTTAGTGACCAGTTATGTACAGAGACAAAACGGGGAATAGGAACAATGGCTTTCAGGTTTCAATTTTGAACTGAGCGGTGGTGACACCATGAATTCCAAAAGAGAAACACAGAGTTTTAAGAGGAGTGGCAGAGAGCTAGTGGAGATCATATTTGGGTGTTGATTTTTATGACATGAGGTATCTGGTAGAAATGTTCAGTCATCAGTTTGGATTAGAAATTTAGGAGAGAGTTTGGGATGGAAAAGAGGTGGTGGCTATTCATTTATATGTCATAGTTGGAGAGTAGAAATTTCCCTGGAGAGATTATAAAATCAGAGTAATAGCAGCTACCAGCTATTAAATATTTATTATGTGGTGTTCATAGTTGTGATGTTTAATGCTAACAACAACCTTACGAGAAAGCTACTTCCCATTTTTTTTACAGAGAAAGCAAGAGCCAAAAGGATGAGCTGCTTTCCGTGGTCCCCTAATAAACATGTGAGGGAGCCACGATGCAAACACAGATTTTCTTTAATTCTAGAATATATTCTCCATCTATTTTTCTCTCCTCGAGGCTAAAAGTAGTTGAGTTGAAGACAAAATTCATTCAAGGAGCAAGCACCTGAAAGTAATCCTTGAAAGTTAATGATAAGTAGCAGCTCTAACTGGTAGAGAAAAAGCAAAAGAATGTAGCGTTGTGGAATTTAATAGAAAAAAGACACTCAAGGAAACAGTTAACAGTGGCAAAGACCACAGGAAGTTCACATAAGACAACAGAAAATTTTCTGTTGGATTTGTCCACAAATAGGCCTTAGCTGACTTTGGTGGGAGTGAAGTCTGTGGTGTGCTAGAAGCTGAAGCACATCACTGTAAACTGTTAAATAAAAGAGTGAGGACCTAGAAACAATTAAGTCAAGATGTCAGGCTGTGAAGGTGATGTGAGATGAAGGGTTCTTGTTAGGTATAGCATATGGGAGAAGGATAATATGAAAGAGACTAGAGCACGTCTAGATGTTAATGGTAAAGAGTAAACAACCAACAGTGAATTTGAGAAGAAATGGCCTAATTTATAAACTAATGTTGCTGAAGGATTCCACCATAGCCCTGGAGTAGAATTTTATCCATAGACTTTTACGATTGGGAAAAAAACAATTTTTTTTCCGGTTATAAATGTAAATCTGCCTTCTTAAGAAAATTTAAATACAAACATGTAGAAACTAGAATCTAAAAGTGTCCCTCAGGGTGTCTCTGAGTGGCTAGGAGGTTGAACAACTGACTCTTGATTTCAGCTGAGGTCATGATCTCATGATGGTGATATTGAGCCCCACGTTGGGCTCCATGCTGACAGTGCTGAGCCTGCTTGGGACTCCCTGTCTCCCTCTCCCTCTGCCCCTCCCCTGCTCACATACTCTCTCACTCTCTCTAAAAAAAAAAATTAAAAAAATAAATAAATAATAAACAAACAAACAAATAAACAAACAAACAAACAAATAAATAAATAAATAAAGTACCCCTCAATTTCCAACCTTAACCGAGGAAAACTGCCTTTGAAAGTTGTTTATATTTTCAACAACTATGGAACTATAATGTTAATACTGGTATATAAAAAGATTTTTCACCTTTGAATGATGTATCACAGACAGACTTCTCTTCATGTTAAGACTAAAGAGCAGTGTCAGACTTTTAAAGTCTTTATAATATTAATGATCTTCACAATACTCATTGTATTCCATTGTAGGATATTGTGTTAGTTCATTTGGGCTGCTATAACAAAAATATCATAGACTACCCAGACTTAAAGAACAGAAATTTATTTCTTGCAGTTCTGGAGGCTGGAAGTCCAAGGACAAGTTGCCGGCCATCTGGTGAATGGCCACTTCCTGGCTCATAGACAGTTGTTTCCTCGGTTTCCTTATACAGCAATAGAAACAAGGGAGCTCTCTCTGGCCTCTTTTCCTAAACGTTCCAACACCATCCGTGAGGACTCTACCCTCTTGACATAATCATCTCCCAAAGGCCTCACCTCCATTTACCATCCCCATGGGGATGAGGTTTCTCAATGAATGAATTTTGGGTGGACACAAACGTTCAGTCTACAGTAGATACAATAAAACTTTGGGTTACAAGTAACCTGTTCTGTGAGTGTTCCACAAGACAAGCAAACATTTTTAATAAATTTTAACTTGATAAATGACCGGTGTCTTGCAATATGAGTCGTATGTGATGCCGAATGTCACATGATCACTACTGAGCCAATGGTTCTTGAAGTTCACTTTGGTATACAAGTGCTTTGGATTACAAGCATGCTTCTGGAACAAATTACACTTGCAAAACAAGCGAGCATATTTTACTCTATGTTTAACTCACTTTGTATTTTATTTAACTCTAGTTAAGTCTGTATTTTACTTTATATTTAACTAATTGTGTATTAAAGGACATGCAGAAAGGTTTTAATATTTGCTACTAAAAAACATAATAATTGTATTATAGTATGATCCTTTTTTTTCTTGGAATACCTTTCTAAAAGTATAACAGCTGGGTGAAAGGACAAGAAGTTAGTTCTCGTTAACACATTTATAAATAAGTCTGATCTCTATTCTCACCATTAGGACATGAGTCAGGAGGATTTCCTCCAAAGGAATGGGTGGGTGGGAATGAAAGGAGATTGTAAATGAAGACCTGATTTTATAAATTGGGCAAAGAAAACTGAGGGACCGTCCTGTCTACCTCTTACCCTCCCTTCACCCTACTGCTATACTTTCTAATTTCTCTAAAGTAGAGGCAGAGCTTTGTGCTTACAGTAGAGATGGAGGAGATGCCATAGGGATTTGAGGAGAATGGAGACTATTTGAAAAAGCCAGTACGAGGAAAGAAAGAGAGTTGAGTGTGGAAACTGAAGGAAATCTGGTAGCAGTGAGACCCAATTGGATGTCAAAGGCCATCAAATTGTACTCATGGTAATCTATCAGATCATGTGATATTTTTTCCAGCAATCCTGGTGTCAGTGCCGAGAATGTAGTTGAAGGATTCACCGGGGCTGAGATTTGGCTAGTTGGGTCCAGCCAAGAGACAGAGAGGTAAGAAAGGGTAGAACTGACATGGGATCCAGGCTGGATAAAAAAATAAGGGAAGACTCTCAGAAGGGAGTATATAGATTTAGAAATCATAGAGTCCTAACTGCCTGGCAGTGTTCCAACTGTATGCATTTATACTGTTTTCACTGGCAGTATCTTTGGTATATTGTTTATATATTATTGCTTACACATGTACTTTTGTTTATAGAGCCATGCTTTAAGATGTGTCCATACCAAACTGCAAATAATCAATTTACTGAATGACTTTTGGATCATTTAGAAAGTTAGCATCTGCATTGCCCCTTTGTCCATGTGTGTTTCCATTTTTAGCCATGCGATCATGACGTGCAGACATGCTCATTTGTGTCCCTGCAGCAACACAGCAGTTGAAGGTTGGCCAACCTATGAGAAAAATGCTTGTTACAGCCATACTACTAAAGCTAATCAGTTTTATTATAGAATTTAAAATAATGGAAATTATATTGCTCTAATAAGTTTATATGATCAGATTCTTGTAAATGTCTTTGAGGGTCATCAACAAGCACTGCCTTTATAAACTGACATAACAGAACTTTCTTCTGATAAAATGTAGTTCAGGAACACCTGGGTGGCTCATTTGGTTAAGTGTCTGACTCAATTTTGGCTCATATGACGATCTCACGATTTTTGAAATAGAGCTTCACATTGGGCTCTGTACTGACAGAGTGGAGCCTGCTTGGGGGTCGGTCTCTCTCTCCTCTTTGTCTCTCTCTCTTCCCCCTCCCCGCTCATGCTGTCTCTCTCTCAGAATAAAGAAATAAACATTAAAAAAATGTAGCTCATAATATCTAGTGTTTCATGAGCTCCTTAAATTTCTATGTGTAGCAAAATGGTTTGAAGTTATACGTTACTTTGCTTCAATAGGTACAATTCTTAGGAGTTCCATAGTCTTCTTGATTGCTTTCTTAAAAAAATTTGAAAACTAGTAAGACTTTATAATATAATCCAGTTTGGCATACCTAAACTTGACTCTGCTTGAACTTAGCATTGGCTCACACTTTTATGAATTATCCAGCTAATACAAAATTAAGAAGGTGATATTAAAGTCCTCATCATGTCCTTTAAGGCATAAATTTTCAAAATAAATTCCTTTCTTCTCCCTTTGTGTTAAAACTCATTTGCTCTCATTCACGTATCTGATAATTTAAAGTGAATTTGTTAACCCTTCTTTTTATTCTTGGAAAATATTATCTAAAGATTTTGTGTGTTTGTCACTGGCGTTAATGTATAGTTACTTCATACAGAGGACATGAAATATACTTTTAAGTATCCTTGGTGAGAGATTTTTTTCAAAGTGCTTTTTTTTTTCCTTTTAATAAGTATCAATCAACTACCTAAATACTGTGTAAAACTCTGTAAGACGTGGGGAGCGGAATGATGTCCTTGGCTGTACTGATCCCTTTCTTACCTGTGTTGATAGTCTAGGATGTCTAAAGTGATGTTAGGTGGGATCCTATGTTGTTAAATCAAGACACTCTGTGACCTCTTGGACAGTTCTGTCAGCTGGGCTACTGTGGGCAGAGAAGGAAAACTCATATCAGAGATACATATGAATCCTTGGTGTCTCCTAGGTGGAATAGGTTTGTTCTAAACAATTTGCCACCAAGAGGCTAGTTAGTCTCCTCAAGGGATGGAACTACATCAAAGGTTCAGTGTTGGTCTCCTGCTGATACGCAAGACGTTCGACAGTGGCAGCAGCTACATCAGCATTGATGAGTGGTGCCCACTATCCTGGATATGTGAATAGCCTCCACATCTGCCATTATGATTTTTGTCTTCAAGAACTCTTGTGCCAACACTGGGGTGGCTGATATCCACTGGAGGAGTCCTCCATTATACAGAGCCTTCTTTGGGTGGATGTCCCCTGGTGAGAAGAGACTTGACAGGGCACACAGGGCTGCACTTAGCTTCTGTTCCCTTAGATGCACTCATATTCTTCTTACCCGTACTCCTTGCCTTAGCTTTACAATCTTGTTGCTTTCAGGCCCCGACCGAGCGATTTGCCACTGTCTTTGCGTCTACACCTATCTTCACCTCAGACCGGTTCTCCCTCTACATCAAGTCACTGAATAGGTATGTGGCTCAAAGCTCTGTCTACTGGGATAAGTCATGTAAGAAACGACTGTCCCATGTAAAGAGGATACATTTATCTTGTTCTGAAGGACTTTTCTCTTTCACCTCTTCGTGATTCTTGCTTCACCAATACCCTTGCTTGGAGCATACATTGTCAGTGTCCTATGCCTACTGCTTCCATATGGGTAATAAAGTGTCATGGGAAACACCTGGGACTTTGCCTAAATGTAGGTAGATAGACAATGCTGCGGGGTTACCATTAACACTCCTGACAGTAGCTCTCATCCGATGACTGCATGTGTTCATGCATAAATAGCCCATCTTCCTCACCCCTACCCTGGGATAACTTTGAGGCATGTTCTATACAGAATTCTACAAACTAGAGTGTACCTGAGCCTCAAGTGGCTCTGATGATAGCATGCTCAATAACACTCTCCGATTGGCTTCTTTGTCTTACTTTGTATCTCCCTACTGGTGGATTATAAGATCACCTCCCAGATAAATAACTTGCTTTAAACTCCTTGGCTCAGGGTCAGTGACATGGGTCCCAACTTTGGAAAGTTGATTCTAGAAAGCTGTCTTACAGAATAGGATTCTAGAACTGAATTAATTGCAAGCCAGGACACTGCTAGTATTAAGTGGTAGGAGGAGAGAGCCTGTGGTCCTGGAGCATGAAAATCTCTGTAGTGGTGTGACATAGGGTATAAGTGAAGGGGGTGCACTGATGTATGCAATAGCTCTAGAGCTTGATTCTTGACAATATGGCTTTTGTTAATGGACACACATGCTCTAATGGAAGAATACAGATCAGCCAACTATCAGCTCTGATTACAACGTGAAAACTTAAAGTGATCTTTGGCAGTATTTAAAAAGACCTTTACTGACTATAGCCAAAGGGTAGGCTGAAAATCTGCACTCAGATTTGATTGTGAGAGTTCTAGATTTAAAAAGGGTGCTAATATTACAGCTTTTGTGAAAAAAGATAGGGACCAAATAGGAAGGTGTTGAGATTCTGAGACTGGAGTTGGCGACATGAAGAGAGGATGCATTTAAAAAAGTATGAAATCTTCTGATTCCCCTAAACCCTCTGTGCTGGTAAAAGTGGCCTTTTCTTGATAGAGGACACCTGTCCCCCACTACCTAGTGATTTTGCAAAGCTCTCAACTGAATCAAATACTTTGTAATATGGCACTTGTCTTCTCAAGAGATGTCCCCATCTCTCCTCTTTGCTTTTAAAGCAGTAAGAATAATCATGCCTCAAAAGTGTTCAAGCACGGGAGAACTGTCCTGAATACTCAAAGGAAGGAATTATTCAGCATGAGAGAACTGGGTATATAATTTATAATGGCAGAAGCAGCTAAAAATGCCAGGGGAGAATCTTGAGAGTGCTGGGGCAGGGAAGGTGGGATATGAGACCAAACTGTAGAGTTTGCTGATGTGGCAACATGGTCTGGATTTAACATTATGGAAGGGCCATTGGAGCCAGTGATAACATCCTGCTAGAAGACCCTGTGGTGTTTAAAACACTGATGGCCTAGAGTAAAAGAGGTAGGACTGCTCGAATGTCTTGACATAGTAATAAAGAGGAACCTAAAATGCTTGGACAGCAGGACATACACGGCTGGATTTACTACATAAGTCCAATGACCTGACAGCTGCCTATAATCCCCAGGCAGGCTGCAAGGACACTGTTACCTGTAAAGTGTTAAAGAATTCACTAGTAAATAGGTACCAGAGTGGTTGAGAAGTTCAGTGGTAGATGTCTTCTATAGGCCATAGATGATAGCAAGAGATGTTGCTATGAAATGAGGCCCCCCAATATTCATATAAAATACTAAAGGATTCTGGAATAGCATAGACCAACTGGTGGTATTTAGCCATCAGAGGCAAACTGGAAATTATAACCATAATAATGATACTTATCATAATAGTAATTCTCTGTCCACTGGGAAGATTTCCGTTCTTCTTGTTTCAGAGATTGCCCTGAGAGGGGCTGTAATGTGAATTGTCAGTTGTAAAATATTTTTATTTATTTTTTTAAATATAAATCAAAGTTAACATATAGTGTAATAATGGTTTCAGGAGTAGAATTTAGTGATTCATCACTTAAATACAACACCCAGTGCTCCTCTCAACAAGTGACCTCCTCAGTGCCCATCACCTGTTTAGCCCATCACCCCACCCGACATGGCTCCAACAACCCTCAGTCTTTGCTAACAACTTTAAGATCAATGTCGGGTCCAAGAGAATAAGCTTTGTGCGGTATTGAGGAGTAAAGAGGGCCTCAGAGAGAAGAGAATCTTATCGCTGAAGTACCCAGGGAAGATATAGCCTGGAACTAGAGATGAATGAACAAGTAAGAATGAACAAAGTGACTAGATGTTATAAATAAGGAAAGATTCAGTGAGACCAAGCCTCTAACGCTGAAGTTGTTCCCCTGGAGTCCATGACCCTGGAGATGTCTGTGGAAGGAATTCAGGTGGTCAGTGGACTTGACCTAACTTTGACTAATCTCTAATTGGAATTTACCGTTTCTTTCAATTACGACTATGGACAGTAAACAACAGTAATAATAGCACCCTATAACCAATAGAAATCACAGGTATTTTCATATAAGGTTTGTTGCAGACCTTAATATACCATTTACACTTAACCATGCTTCAGAATTACACTGTTTTTTGACCCACCACTAGATCTTGTATTTAACACATTAATAGATCAATACATATATGTGTACATCCCAGAGTTGTTTTTGAAAAAAAGTTAAAACCAATATTGTAATGTTTGATTTACTTTGTTATCCTATGTACATTATTTTATGCATTTAAAAAGGTATTTCGAGAAGGGGTCCACAGCCTTTCATCGGCTTTCAAAGCCGTTTGCTAGGGCTGCTGTAACCAAGTATCACAAACTTGGTGGCTTAAACAACAGAAATTTATTATCTCCGTTCTGGAGGCTAGAAGTCCAACATCAAGGTGTTAGAAAGGCTGATTTCTATTGCAGACTGTAAGGGAGATTGTTCCATGCCTGTCTCTTAGCTTCTCCTGGTTTCCTGGCAATCTTTAGCCTTCCTTGACTTCTAGATGAACCTCTCCAATCTCTGTCTTCCTCCTCATGTGGTGTTTTGCCTGTGTGCATGTCTGTCTCCAAATTTCCCCTTTTTATACATTAGTCATTTCGGATTAGAACCCCCTGTAATGACCTCGTCTTCATCACCTCTGTAAAGATGGTATCTCCAAAAAAAGGTCACATTCTGATATCCTGGAGCTTAGGACTTCACCATATACCTTTGCAGGAACATAATTCAGCCCATAACACTTCCAAAGTGTCTATGGCACACGAAAAGATAAGGGCACTGCTTTAAAGTTGGGTGGGTCCCGAAGAGCCTGATGATATTTCACGTTTAGCCGGGCTGGTAAAATAGGGACCATGCCTTAAAGTTTACCCAGCCTGTATAGAGTTTCTTTGCTGGTATTTCCTCACGCAGGCAAACTACTTGTATACTTTAAAATGGCTGACTTCCTAGTAAAGCCTGGGGGAGAAGAGTGATACCACCAGAGGAGAGAAAGAGCAAAGACTATAAATTCCCGGGGCCCAGTGTCAGGAGGGGAAATCCCGTCTAATCTCCCCAGGTGGTGGCAGCTGAGTAAATTACCTAGCAAGCATCTGTAACGCATTACATTGCAATTATCCCCGAAGAGTTCTGAGGGCTTGTAAGCAGCTGAAGATAAAAGGCAACCCTGCTAGAGGAAGAGCTGCTTCCTTTGCCATTTTACAGTGTTTGAGGAAATACACCTCATAGGACAGCCGTCTCTTTCAGTAAGCCTTAAAGTACAAATAATCCCCTAGTTATGCAAGGGTCTTGTGTCTGAATATACTGCCTACACATGCGTAAGACGTGCAAAGAAATTGCACGGGGAAAACTAATATAATGAATCTTAGGAAATAAATATGATATGCACTCCTGGAATGAAATCCACCAAGAATTTCCACAGTAAATATTATGATTGCCTGTTTAAATCTTGACAGCAAAATATATAAAGAGCAAACATTTATTAAGTGCTTATTAAGTGCCAGGAAGTATACTGCAAATTTTTTTTTTTTTACAAGAGATCATCTCATTGAATCTCCAGTTCTAAAAGGCAGGAACCATTATTCACCCCAGTTTACAGATGGGGAAGATGAGAATCAGAAGGCATAAATAGCTAGCACACTAAGTGTTTTCACTGTTAGTAACTGATGGAGCCAGATATTTTATACTCATTTTTAAATTTCCTAATCCTTTCCAGTATACGCAAATAGATATTATGATTATTATAATAAACTCTTCCAGTAATAGAAGTCAGTACCTTAATTTTGTTTTTTCCTACAGACTCAGAAAACCTTTTTGTAAGTGTTGTTATTTATATTAAAGGCTCAAACTTAACAAATCCAACCATTTACCCAATGCAACATTGAGGTAAAGAAAAAAAAGGTAATGGTAGCCCTAATTACCTAGTGTGTTTGCTACAGAGGAGGAAGTAGTGAGGTACATAGGTGCGTATCTGCATAAGTAGAAAAGTTGTAGTTCTTATTTGCCTGGTATTTTTTTTACGAGCGAACCACTTAAGAGAAATAAGCACCACATGATCTACCAACAATGTACACGTGGACTATAGCTTCCAGCCTGAGACAAGATGTTTCCCAAATCGTGTGCAAGTCAGGTATTTATCGAGCGTCCTTCCTTTCCTTCCAGGAACATCATTTTCTCATTACAAGGGCAAACAGATTTATTGTCTCCTGCATTTCTCCCCAGGATTTTGTCACTCCTGGCTACCTTCTCTGGTCCACATGGCACTGGTCTGGAGAGGATGGAGTAAAACAGGCAGTGAGGTACTTGTGAATGGTTAACAACCAGCTGTCTGGAGGATGCAGGCTCAAATTTGCAATGGTTGCCCATTTTTGTGGTGTCAGTATTTGACAGTGTCCAATTTCAATCTGCCAACATGCTGACTGAATCCAGAGCTTAGAAGATGTGTGCAGTAGAACCCTGTTATACTGCTTACCTATCCTACAGATAAAATAGGTATGAATCGCCTCAAGATCATAAATAATATTTTTTAAAAAGGGCAAAATAACAAGGAAGTGATGAGTTTTGACTATTCTTATCTTTGCTGTTAATATAATTTATTTAATCGTGAGTTCGTATAACTTCTATTTTATACCAGCTTAAGATATAATTTACACAGCATAAAATTCAGTGTACATTTCAGTGCTTTCAGTATACTTGAAAGTTGTGCTACCACTGTGACGATCTCACTTTAAAATATTTCGTCACCTCCAAAGAAATTCTGTGCTTGTTAACTGTCACTCTCCTTTCCTTCCTGCACATTCCTTCCTCTCCCAGTCTCTGGCAGCCACTCGTCTATCATTAGTGTCTATCGTTTTACCTATTTTGAACAATCAGGTAAATGTAATCATTAAATATCGGTTCCTATTATTGACTTGTGAAATGTGTTTTATGTGTATGTGTGTATACATGTGTGTGCATACATATATATTTCCAATGGATGTGCCTTATATTTTCCCTTGTTCTTGCCCTAATGCACGGATTAAGAATCTTCCCGTTCAAGGTTGAATAGAAATAATGACACTGATAATCCTTGCCGTGTTTCTGATTTAACATTAAATGTGAAGTTAGTTGTGGGGTTTGTTTTTAGTCTGTTAATATGGTGCGTTACCTTGACTAATTTGCCAGTGTTAAACCAACATTGCGTGCTGTGATAAAAATCATGGTCGTGATATATTCCCTTATTTATATATTGTTGAAATATATGTGCTAAAAGTGTGTTTTGATTTCTCCTGTCTGTGTTCATGAGAGTGTTGATCCAAAGTTTTCTTATGTTTTTTCTTTCTGATCTGGGTATCAGAATAATGCTGGCTTCATCGAGTGAGCTGAGAAGTATTTTATTTTATTGTCTTGAAGGATTTCTGAAGTCAGTAGTCCTTCTTTAAGTGTTTTTAGAAATCATCACCTAACTCACCTGGTGTCTTTGAGGAAATATTTTCAGCTCCAAATTTAATTTCCTTAATAAATATGGGATTTTTCAGGTTTACCTATTTTTTCTTGAGTGAGTTTTAGTAGCTTGTTTTTTTGAAAAGTATACCCAATTTATGTAAATTGTCAAATTTAGTGGCATAAAGACCTTTAGCATGTTTCTTTATTATTATTTTAATATCTACCGGATATTTACTTGGATCTTGCTTTTATCTGATCTGTCAGTGTTTACCTTTTCACTGGTGAACTCAGACTATTTACATTTAATGTGGTCATCGAAACAGTTGGTTTTCAACCTGTAATGTTGCTATATGTGTTCTGTTTGTCCTAGGCCTTCTTTGTTCTCTTTTGCTTTTCACACCTGCTTTTGGACTGCATTTTTCTTCTGATTCCATTTTCTTTCCTTATTGACTTATTAACTCTAACTCTTGTGTGTGTGTATATGTCTATGTTTGCTTTAAATTTTCTAGTGTACACATTTATCACATGTCTACAAGTAATATTACTCCCCTTCAATTGCCCTGTGAGAATATTAAAACAGTATATTGTCTTTCTACTCTCTCAGACTTTATGCTTTTGTTATTCATTTTCTTTCTACGTATGCTTTAAACCCCACCATGCATTTTTATAATTTTTACTTGAAATTTTTAAAAGATATTTTATTTTTTTTTTAATTTTTTTTTACATTTATTTATTTTTGAGATGCAGAGAGAGACAGCACAAGCGGGCGAGGGGCAGAGAGAGAGGGAGACACAGAATTCGAAGCAGGCTTCAGGCTCCGAGCTGTCAGCACAGAGCCCACACCGGGCTCTAACTCATGAACCACGAGATCATGACCTGAGCTGAAGTCGGATGCTCAACTGACTGAGCCACCCAGGCACCCCAAAGATATTTTATTTTTAAAAGATATTTTAGGGGGGCGCCTGGGTGGCTCAGTCGGTTAAGCGGCCGACTTCGGCTCAGGTCATGATCTCACAGTCCGTGAGTTCAAGCCCCGCATCAGGCTCTGTGCTGACAGCTCGGAGCCTGGAGCCTGTTTCAGATTCTGTGTCTCCCTCTCTCTGACCCTCCCCCATTCAGGCTCTGTCTCTCTCTGTCTCAAAAATAAATAAACGTTGAAAGAAAAAATTAAAAAAAAATATTTTAGGGATGCCTGAGTGGCTCAGTTGGTTAAATGTCCAACTCTTGATTTCAGCTCAGTTCATGATCTCATGGTTTGTGGAATTGAGCCCCGAGAATGGCCCCTCACTAGGCATGGTGCCTGCTTGGGATTCTCTCTCTTTGCCCCACCTCGACATGTGTGCAAATGTGTGTGTGTGCATGCCCACACTGTCCACTCCCCCCCAATAAACTTTAAAAATAAATAAATAAAAGATATTTTAAAACTAAGAAAAATATTTTTTTTACAACCACTTACTTACCATGTCTGGTGCTCTCCCTATCAATCCAGATTTCCACCTTGATGTTATTGTTCCTTCTGCCTGATAGACTTTCTTCAATATTTATTGTAATGCAAGTCTGTGTGTGATCAGTTTTATCAGGGTTTTTTTTTAATGTCTGCAAAAATTCTTATTTCACTTTTGTTTTTGAGAGATATTATCACTGGATATAGAAGCTTATGTTGCCAATTTTTCTTTCATTGCTCTTATGGATGTTGCTCTATGATCTTCTGACTTGTGTTGTTTCTGATGGAAGCTGGCTGTTACTCTTATTTTTGTTTCTGTGTAAGTGATGGGTTCTTAGGCTGCTTTTAAAGATTTTCCCTTTATACTAGTATGTTTTAAGCACATTAATGATGCTCTGCCCCAGTGTAGTTTTCTGTTTTCTTTATGTATCTTGTACTTCTTTATTGTGTTTCCTGGATCTGTTGGTTTAGAGAGAGAGAGAGAGAGAGAGAGAGAGAGAGACTTTTTTTTTTTAAGACACAGAGTATGTGCATGCATTCACAAACACGAGTAGAAGAGGGACAGAGGTAGAGAGACAGAATCTTTTTTTAAAAGTTTATTTATTTACTTATTTAGAGAGAGAGTATGTGTACAAGCAGAGGAGGGCCAGAGAGAGAGGGAAAGAGAGAGAATCCCAAGCAGGCTCTAGGCTCCCAGTGCAGACCCCGACATGAGGCTCAAACTCATGAACTGTGAGATCATGATCTGAGCTGAAACCAAGAGTCAGATGCTTAACCCACTGAGCCACCCAGGCACCCTGAGAGAATCTGAAGCAGGCTTCATGCTCAGCTCAGAGCCTTCCATGGGGCTCTATCCCATGACTCTGGGATCATGACCTGAGCCAAAATAAAGAGTTGGACACTGAACCAACTGAGTCACCCAAGCCACCTTTGGTTTATAATTTTTAACAAACTTGGAAAATTTCAGCCATTACTCCAAATATTTTATTCTATCTCAGTTTTCTCTCTTTTTCAGGATTCCACTTGTACAAGTATTAGGCTGCTTGAATTTTCTCAGAGCTCACTGACATCATTTATTCCAATTTTTTTCTATGTTTTATTTTTAAAGTTTTTTAAAGTTTTTATTGCTGTTTTACATTCACTGATCTATTTTTTTATGCAGTGTCTAATCTGCTCTTAATCATATGCAATATATTTTATATTATATATGGAAGCTTTTTTAAAGATGTTTAAATAATTTCTTATTTATATCATGATATTTTATGATCTCCTTAATGTATACATGCTTTCTTGCTCTATATTTTTGAACATATAGAATATGTTTGTAATTATTTTAATGTCCTTGTCTGATAATTCTATCACTTGAATTGATTTATTTTTATTCTATTCTTTCCTTTTTTACATGTTTAGTTTTTTTTGTTTGTTTGTTTGTTTGTATTTTTTGGATATCAGGTGTTTTAGTTTTACTGTATTGGGTAATTCCTTTAAATATTCTTGAACTGTATTCTGGGATGCAGTTAGGTTACTGAGAAACAGTTCTATTCTTTCTGGAGTTGTTTTTAAGCTTTGTTAGGTGGCTTTTATGCTAGGGCTAATTTTCCCTAGTAGTGAGACTGTAACCTTCTGGGTGTTCCCCCTGATGTGTCAAGTATTACTGAGGACTTGTGTGGCTGCTGGGAGCATGACCTTCTCCTGGCCATGTGTGATGTCTGGGACTTTTCCACCTGCTCCTTTTTAGTGTTTCTTTCCCCAACCTCAGGCATTTTCTTATATTAATGCAGTTTTTAGGCCTCAGTAAAAGACGGCAGATAAAACCAGTGCAAATGTCTGGAACTTTCTTTGCGGTTCTCTTGACTCTGGTACTTTCTCTGAAAATTCTATCCCATAGATACTCCCCGTATTTTCAACTTTTTCTCTATTCACAGAGACCACAGAGCTCTGTTTGGGTGTCCTGTCCCTTTGCATACCTGGGACACTTTCTTCAGGCAGTAAGCTGGAGCATTGTAAGGATCCGCTCTTTCCCTTTTCTCAATGATTTTTTTGCCCCCTGTTTCCTAGGATCCACTGTCTGAAACCCACTCATGGGTATATTTCCTCTAGTTTTTCAGTTGTTCCTGTGAGAAGATAAATCTGGCCTTTGTTACTCCATCATAGCTGGTACATGTATGATCTTTTGGCCATAGAGGAAGTGACCCAAATTCAAACTGGTGATTATGACTGTCACATTTATATCGTTATACCTATTTGAAAATACTTCATGGTCACTTATGAATCTTCTGGAACATGCCCCACAACATATTGCCCTGACTTATGGGCAATCCCTCCATACGATCTTCTTGAATAAAATACATACGACACAATATTTCCAAGCAGACCACTTCTAACTCATGACTCAGCTCCACGTGCACAAATGACCTGAAGAACTTGGAGATGGGGACTGTGGAGCTGTTCTTTGTGTTCTCCTGTCAGGGGTGAAGGTGGGCAGGACATAAGCCATCGAGAGTCCAGGAAGTCACTGATACTGAGTGCAGCATTGTTACCTGGTACCTCTTTTTTTTTTTTAATTTTTTTTTTTAACGTTTATTTATTTTTGAGACAGAGAGAGACAGAGCATGAACAGGGGAGGGGCAGAGAGAGAGGGAGACACAGAATCAGAAGCAGGCTCCAGGCTCTGAGCCGTCAGCCCAGAGCCCGACGCGGGGCTCGAACTCACAGACGGTGAGATCGTGACCTGAGCTGAAGTCGGACGCTTAACCGACTGAGCCACCCAGGCGCCCCTTTACCTGGTACCTCTTGGGCGAGTGAACACAGAAGCGAGAGGTCGGCATGTTTCCTGCCCGTGTTGGTCGTGCACAGAGTTTGCTCTGGTGTCAGTGCTTGTGGCAAAGTTGCAAGTAGAGTGAGGACAGAGTACTTTATTTCCCCATTTGTGTACCCAGTGCCATTGATATTTAGAGAACAGAAGCCTAGTACACTAGCGCAAATGTAAATGGGGTTGATAGAGCAGGAGAATATAAAGGATTCAAGGGTTAGAGATGTAGGTAGACCTCATAAGAAGTGATATAAGTCATAGGGAACATGAAGGCAACTACTTTTTAACTCTCCCTATGGCCTCATATTTTCTTACCCTGCTTGTCTCCATAACTCCATTCTGTGCTTTTACCCCTGTGGATCGTCTTCCTTTACTCATAGACATCAAGTTCCCTAGAACAATCGTACCTTTGATCTTTGGTCTCCAGGATCTTTCAGCTCAGTTCCGTAGACTTAAGTGGCTCAGTATTTCAGGGACAGAAATTTGATTGACACAATGTGTGGCCAAGATGGTGAGGAAAATCATTTAATGCAACCAGGTGCACCTGTGATAGATAGATCAGAGAAGGCGCTTCTAATGACGTTTACCATAGTCAAGTGTTTAGAGTACCAGGCACCGAGGGCAGAATAAATAAGAGGAAAAGAGGGAAATGAGAGCCCATCGTATTCTTCCATGGAGTTCTGACTTTAAACTGACACTGAGAGCCAACTACAGTCTTCATCATGTTAAGGCCTCTTTAGTATGACTAAGTCATTGATTGTGTCATCTCTCATCCCTCATTGTCCTTGAATCCCATGAAGGATCTTGCTCATTTTAAGCAAATAGATTCTGTGGAATTCCCAAGTAGAAGGAAATACCATTTTAGAAGAAATCCTCTGTCCCTGGAGGTTTTCCCAGAGCCAGCTCCGTGTAGTGTCTGGTTCTACAAGTCAAGGAAACAACCCGCTGTAGATTTATTATAATTGATACCAGTGATAGGCTTGCTTGAATCAGAGTTTCATCCTCCAGCCTCCTAAAGTGAGCAAAAGGGCCCAAACCTGAAACTTCTAAGGAATGTAGATGCAGTAGTTCTTCTCACATCACGTTGCTTATCCTCTGGACAGAGTAGTGCCTCTCCTTCCCAATACATGCAAACTCTTATGCATATATTTTCCTTGTGTTCCATTAACAGAGGCCCTAAGACTTCCCCCAAAATTCCATTTCAGTTTTGAAAACACAGTTATAGAAGCCACAGGACCAACTGGATCCAGCAGACAATTCTGCCCTACTCAAGTCACTGTGAAATGTGAAACACATTCGAAATTATTCCACTGTTAGGGATTGTTCTTCCTAAACTACTGTCAATTCTGGTTTTTTAAAAGTATGAAATGTTCACTTAAAAGTCATTAAATCTAAGTGAATTTGCCTACACTGATGACCTGCTGCCCCTGAGAAGAACACAATGTGTGCTCCTAATTACTGTCGCTTTGCGGTCCCTCTTTTCACTTGCTCGTTCTCTAACAAAGTCCTACAAAGAGGTGATGTGACCATCTGTGCTTTGCAATTCAAGCTGTTTTTAGAGTAGAGAGAATTTCCCTGGAACTGCCTCTCTCTCCCTTTCCTGACCCCTTCACCCTTGCATTCATTAAAGTCAAGTTCCTGGCTCAAGTTCAGGGAAGATTTTCGTTATTATCTTTGGCAAAGGAACTCTCTATTGTGGCTTTGATTTGAACTTCAGCTCTGTGAGTGCAGGGGTCACATGTGAATTTGTTATGCTTCCTGGCAAATGTTTCAGAATAAATGAATCTGATGAAATTCTCATGAAGTATTTGTTTTTTAGTGTTTCTCTAATACACAATAAATTGTAATTTATGAGCCGTAATTGAAGAAAATTCTGGAGGAAGTTGTGTATAAGATTAGGGGGATTATTAAATCAACTTTATTGTGTTTTCAAAACTTAAAAATGGTTTACAGCTATAATAAATTGCTTGAGAGTGCTATCAACCCATAAATTTTAATAATTTAATAAACATTCTGCAGTTAGGTTGGGCTCATGGCCAAATCCCAGGGCTGGTTTTGTGTCGTGTCTAGTAATACGTGTTTTAGTTTACCTGGCTGATAAAGGAATGAGCTGTTCTCATGCATGATACACAGTGATCGGTCATTAATTTTAATGAACTAAAACTGGGAACTCAATTTTGAAGTCAGAAGGGTGTACTGGGCTTCTCTGCCCTTCTACATCTGTTGAACTGGTCATTGTTGGTATTTAGTGTCTTCAAAGTAAGAGGCAGAAATGAAAATTTCTGCTAGCCTTTTTGCCTTGAAAATTAGTTATAGATGTAATCAGGAACTCACCCATTAGTGAGCTGTTAACTGCACTGTTAAAATATTTTTAAAGTAATAAACTCAAAATGCTTGTAATAAATTGCAAATAGTTTTTCCAGTACACATTGCCGATTAAAATAAATGAAATCTCTCTAAATTTAGTCAAGAAAATCAAATGTGTGGTGTTTTGGGGGTCTCTTGTGAAACTCCACAAATTCTCGCTGAGAAGAGCAGGCTCTGTGTGGAGAGTCTGGGTTGGTTTCAAACGTGTGCCTGAATGAAATGTGCTTCTTATCGGAGCATTACCTAAGACATTATTCACGTGTCTGTCTACACACGCCTGTGCCTAGATCGTAACCAAATGGGTTCGTGTTTACTTAATAAAATATTATTTTGCTCTTTTTCCTTCTGTTCTCAAATGAATAAACTTACCTTAAAACTGAAGTGACTGCTCTAATTACGCTTTGGGTTCACTTGTTCTTCCTTTGCTTTTTATGATAATCACAATAATAGTCACTAGCATCCTAAGGGTTCTTAGGTAAGATTTAAACTATTGACTGCAACCTACACATTCTGTCTTTTTAAAAAGCAATTTCCTGACCATGATAAAAGTAAGTGTGATGAATATTAACAACACTAGAGTCTTCCTTCTGATTCTTTAATTCTCACTTTCTCGTCTTCCTGATTTCATGCTTGATGTTTCCTACCACCAAAAGAATGTCATTTGGTAACTAGATGTGTGTGTGTGTGTGTGTGTGTGTGTGTGTGTGTGTGTGTGTACTTGTTCATCCACGCAAAACAGGCACAGGCTAATATATGCACTTGCCATGCCTACGTTTTCACTTAATGAAGAGCTTAATAAAAATCAGCATTCATAGCCCCTGCGTAGTCAGATAAATTAGTTAATGCACAATAAGCAGCTCTTATGTATAATGCAAAAGATTAGTCTTATCATTTGCATAATGTGCTACAAACGGCCCACTGTTTCAAGCAGTAGAAGCTCCCCCATTAAATGTGAGTTGAAAGCCGAATGACGTCAATCAAGTAATTATGCTTCATTTGGCATATCTCATTCATTCTCTAGAGTTCAGGACCCTATCTGAGCTCTGTCGACAGCATTGCTGAAAGGCATTGGTAATGGCTCAAAAGCACACAACGGTGGGGCTCTGGAAAGAAGCCTGATGTGCTGAGTCTCCACTATGTACTTGTTCCCCAGCAGAACTTTGTTTTACACTCTGGCCTATGCACATATCCATGTATAAATCTGTGCCTGTAGGAGCTTTTCAGTGTAGGAGCTTTTCAGGAGCTCTATACTGAGAGTAAAAAGTAAAGAAGTTTTCAGGCCAGTGGAGTATCTACACCAGTGACTTCCGTGTTTGCCACAATCCCCTGTGAAAAGAAAAGTCTGTGAATGAAGGCACTTGTGTCTTCCTCAGGGACATGTTTATGAACTCCCCACTTCTGCCAGCAGGATACTCAGTCTTCACTGTCACGGTTGCTTCCCTCCCTGTCCCCCTGTCTTCAGACACTGTTTCCACCTCCGTGAGAAATTAAAAGGCATTCTTTGAAAATCTAGTTCTAAATAAACACCCGTGCGTACACACACACACACACTTTACCAGTATGAAAATCGAGACCCCAAAAAGTTACACAATTTACTTAAGACTCAATTCCACTGGGTTTGAAATACAAGTCTCTTGATTCTTATTCTTAGGAGTAGTGTTTTCCTGTTGCATGTAAGTATTGAAAAAAAAAGTTCCTTTTCACATTTGTTTACTGTTTCAAGGATAGGGAGACAAATCATTTTATATTGGTCATGGTCAGCTGGCAGATATTTTTGCAAAGCTTCATATTAAAACCGTAAAAATGGTGGCTATGGAAGTGCCTCTGAAAGATGATGCATTTGCACGCTGAGGATCTCACTCTAACCCATTGTTCAAAAGCAGACTGTAGCTGATCTTTTTTCCGTAACCCCTGCAACAGCAGCATTTGGACAAACACGGTAAATGATGACTTTCTTCTGAAAAGAGCATTTTCCTGAAATCCTTGTTTTCTGATTAATTAAATCTTGTTTACTGACTGTAGAAAATAATTTTGCTTGCCAGAAAATGTGTTTGGTTCGACATCATTTATGCTGCATGATACTATTCATTATAGTCCACAATAATTAAAAAAAAACAGTTGACTTCCTAGTGCATAGATAATCTCATCATTTTCTACAGGTCATCTCACTTATATGTGTACTTATGTGACTCTATATGCAATAGTTCTGTCTTGGCATGTGTGCAACTTAGTGCTAAACATAGGCTAAAATACTGTCGTATGATCTCTGATGCTCGTTTGCTAAGTAATAAGAAGCTAAAAACCAACGATATTAAGACATGAATGAAAGTATTTATATTCAAAGTCTACAAAATAGGAGAGGTTTTGATATTTTAGCCAAAGGAAGCAATCAGAGAAAGAAAAAAAGGCTTACAAATTTCTTATAATTAAGATAAACTGAAAAAAACACTTAAGCAGAAATAATTGCATTTCAGTTTGATAATTTTATTCATTTACATAGATACTTTTATTTATTGAGGTAAGTTTAATTTATTTTTACTTTAGAGAGACAGAGCATGAGTAGGGGAGAAGGGCAGAGGGGGGGGGGAGAGAGAGAGAGAGAGAATATCTCAAGCTCAATATGGGGCTTTATCCCATGACCTTTGGATCATGACCTGAGCAGAAATCAGAAGTCACCTGCTCAACTAACTAAACCACCCCGGCACCCCTGTTAAGATAAGTTTAAATCAGATCCCTCACTCTTCACCTTTAGTTAAGCAATAATACAAATAATATACAAATAGATTATTTCAAAATATTTTCAAAAGCTAATTTGAAAAGCACTAAATGGTGCTAGAAACACATTGAAAAGATAGAGCATCCTTTCCTACCTAATACCCATATCACTCAGTAAAAAGTGAGATATTATTAAACAGAAATATATCCCTAAATGACCAGTCTGAAAACATTTTTTTGAGTTTACAGAACTATAGCTGTGGCTGCTTTGATGTGGATTTTGACTACTTATCTTCTTGGCCTCTAGTTTGTGTGTGTGTGTGTGTGTGTGTGTGTGTGTGTGCGCGTGTGCGTGTGTGTGTGTGTGTGTGTGTATGTGTGGTGGGGGGGAGGTATTTTCCATGAGCCTCTCCCCTCTAAAAGGTTCAGATGAAATGGACTGCAGAAATCCAATAGTGAGAGAAATAATTGTTGTACCAGCACTGCAACCATAGTCCCTCACACAATACACTCTTCGGTCTGCCTTGTATGTAAAGCTGTAAGAGGTAAAAGTCCCACCCACCAAATGCAGAGGGAGTACAGCTGAAACAGGTCAGTTTCAGTGGTCATTTCCTCAATTTAAATAATATAAAGGGATTAGTACAGATGCCTTGAATAAAATTGTTTTCAAAGTTTGATAGGTAATGTTCACAGTGCAGATTGATTTCATTTAAGGGTGTACTTTCATAGTGTATCTGTGTTGCAGTAGAAGGTTTTTATTAGGCACTAGTAAATGGTCTTTGTGACTACTGCTATGACAGTCGGTGTTATATCTTAATTAGTAGTATTATTTCTAGTTCAACTAAAATAGCTAAAGGGTCCTCCTGGGATCTATTCTGGAATATGATTTTGTTTAATCTTATTATTAATGATAATAAATTTTTACTTTGTTGGAGTATCATCTGTATGCCAATGATTCCATTATTTAAACAAATAATTATTCCACATTACAGTTTCTTTTAGAACATGACAATAACAAATCATAGTTATGGCTTATTCAAAGTAAATTACGTCTAAAACACTAATAAAATTAATTGCAAGATGTTTGATTGGAAACCAGAGCTGGTTAAAATAGGAACTCTCTCTTACGGTCTTTGATAATCCTTTACTCTCTGGAATAAAGCTACCAGCATAAAATATCTCCGTGCTTGTTAGCAAACAAAGAGTAATTGAAACTTGGTTGCTAGGAGACATTATTTCTCATTGTTGACAATCCTGATTTTCTTTGATTACTGGCACTATTGTTGTTCATTACACAAACTGGATGTTTTTATATAACACTGAAGAAACATATTTTGGAACCCAATTGTTGTGTGAATACCGCCATGTGCTACCAAAGAAATGTTTATTCACAGGTTCGGTAGGTTAACTATCTCTGGGAAGCATTTATTCAGAAGGCTTAATACATATTTTTTGATTTCTTGTAAAACATAAATTTTACTGGGAAGTAAATTCTACGTTTTTACAGGACAAAGACTTTGTATAACCCACGAAATTAAGGTTTTCTTAAACACAGAGAAATAACGTTATCTGTATCAATTTAACTCTTTTATTATAGTGACTTCTTTTTTATATTCCAGATGATTTCATTTGCATGAGGGAAAACAATAATTAAAATATAAGAAAATATTTCTTTTGAATGAGGTAAGGATTAAAAAGCAAGAAATTTTAGAATGACTTTAGCAAAATAGCACTTTGGTATCTAGTTTTCTCCGGTAAAGGATAGTTGAGTATCTTTATTTACAGGGTGCTATATTTATTTAGCAAAGTTTCAGCCAGGTAGATAGATTTGTAAGATAGAGCTCTAAAATTTTTACTCCAAATGGAATTCTAATTATTTTTATGCTCTCTGACCTTTACATGCTCTTAACCATTGCCTGACGGTCAAGTCTGCTCTGGGTCCTTTTCCTCACAGCTGTGATGACCACTCTACTACTCTTAGGTCATTTTTGTTATCCCCACTCTTCACATTCCTGTTTTACATGATAGAAGGAGAACAGACAAGAACTGTATAAGCTTTCTCTCTTGTCACACTTGACTGTCTTTTGTCTTTACTCCTTATATTCTTTCCTCTTAGTGCACAAAGATGACGTTTTCAGTTCGAAACCCTCCCTTCCACTTCTCTTCTCTTCCTTTGGAAACCTTGGCTCTCAACTTCCCTCTCCATCCCTTCACCAACCGATATTTCTTTTTTCTTTGACTGGTTGAATATTCAGGTAAGCTTACAGTTCTTTTTGTTTCTTTTTGTTGTTGGTGGTGGTGGTGTTTATAAAAAGTTATTCTGGGGTTATAGATAGTCTCATTTTTCTAACACTGTGCAATACTTTCACTCAAATTGTTCTCATTTACAAGTGGTCTGTCAGTCTCCAGATCAAGGGTTTTTCTTAATTCTCATTCTTTTGACTTCATATTACTGCTGGTCCCCTTTCCTTCTTTTAGTTCTCTCCCCCACCCTACTTCCTTTAAAATCATTATTCTGGATGTCTTCCTAGCTCTTTAATGATTTCTCATATGTCTTCTTCTTAAGCTTCTCTTTCTTTTCTTCTATCCTGAAGTTATTGTTCCTGTCATCGAAGTAGTCTTGGCCTACTCTCTTCTTACATTTTCGCCATTAAATATCTCATCTCATCTGACAACTTCAGCTGTCATCCCTCTGCAGACCTCTAGGTAAAGTTACATATAAAATCCAACTTTCCCTCAAATTCAGTCCTGGATATCCAACTGCTGCCTGACCAGTTTTCACACAGGTGCCTCAATGGCGTCTTAAACTCGTTATATCCCCATGGTTCCCACTCTCACCTTTCTGTGAAAATTTCCTTCTTCTCTATTACTTCCGTTTATATTAGGGTACTATCATTTTGTAGCCATTCTATGTTATTTCTTTCTTCAAATCAGTTGTTTGATCCTTTACATTTTTATCTTGTTTTCTTTACTATCTTTGTTCAGCTTTCCATTGACTCTCTCCTCGAGATTGATGAAGCCTCATAATTTGTCTAAGTCATTGGATTTGTTAATCAGTTTTATATTTGAAAGAAAATTCTAATCATAGTATGTATGTGATTAAAATGATTCATAGTTTCCCCGGAGGGTACCCAGGGGTCCTTTCTAGCCTTATCTCCCTTTTTTTAGTTCATTACTTGAACTACCACAGCATTTTGTACCTTTCATGAGTTTATTATACTGAATCATATTGTGTAGCCTTTTAAAAATAACACCTTTTCCCATTCACAATTGGATATAAGTTATTTGAAAGCAGGGATTATATCTGATTTATCTTTGTATCTGCCATAATATCTTGGACAAGTTTAGTATAAATCAATAAATAAGTTTTTGTCCAGAGATGTAAGTAAAGATTATTTTCCAATGTAAGAAAATATGTGACGAGTTACTATGTAGTTTTAAATAATGTATCTTTTTAACATATGTTCTTCCCTTTTCTTTTGGAGATGAGGCCTTTTTATATGGATGGAGACAAAGACAATTTTGAAAAGTGATTCTAAATTTTTGCAAATAAAGATGTTATTGACTTGTACTGGCATATGCTAATTGTATGACTTTATACTACAGATGAAGGGAAAGGGAAGCATAATGTTGTAAGATTCTTAAATAATATCTGAATTAGTATAATATTCTTAGAAAGTATACTGTGATAAGTTAAAGATGTGCACTGTAAACTGTTGAACAACCACTTACTAAATAAAACCTAGAGATACAGCGAATAGGCCAATTGTATAGAGAAAATAGAAAAGGAAAAAGGAGTCAAGTTTTCTAAAACAAGGCAGGAAAAGAGGAATAAAAGGATCAAAGAACTAATAAGGAAAACATTTTTTAATAAATAGCAAAATGGCTGACTTAAACACAAGCATGTCAGTAATTATATTAAATGTACATGTCCAAAATCTCTTATTTAAAGTCATTGATAATCAGACTGGGTATAAAAGCAATACCCAACTATATAAGGTCTAGAAATTCACTATAACAGTATGTCAACTAATTTTTAATATATCCACCAAGGTAATTCAAATGTAAAAGTTTGATCATTTTTAGCAAATTGTGCTGAATCAGCTTGATTTCCATATGGAAAAAAAAAGAAACTCAAATAGATTTTAGATATAACCTCAGAACCCAAATCTGTACGATATCCTATAACAAAATCTTTGTGTCATTGCAGAAGGCAAAAAAATCATAAAAGAAAAAATGGAGAAATTAGACTTCATCAAAATTAAAAACTTCTCTTCATTAGAGGATATCATTAAAGAAATACATAGAAAAGCCATAGAATGGAAGAATATATTCTTAAAACATATATCTAACAAAGACTTGCACCTAGAGCATATTTTTTAAAGCCATTGCAATAGATCATAAGAATAGTCTAATTTAAAAACAGGCAAAAAATTTGAACTGATAATTCACAAAAGAATACATAAGAATGGCCAATAAGCACCCAAAAAGATTTTTAACATTATCAGTCATCAAGGAAGTCAAAATTAAAATCAAAGTTAAACATTACTATAAATCTGAAACAACATATAATTTTTAAAAAAATCCTCCACCAGACTGGTATACTTTTATATCAGTGAACTTCCGTTGACACATCATTATCAGCCAGAATCCATAGGTTACATGAAGGTCCTCTCTAGGTGTTGTATATTCTCTGTGTTTGGACAGATTTATAATGACATATGTCCACTATTATAATCTCATACAAAAGAGTTCCACGGCTCTAAAAATCTTCTAGGCTATGCTTATTCACTCCTCCTTTCCCACATTACCCTCCAACCCTTTGCTACTGCTGGTATTTTTACTGTTGCCATGGGTTTGCCTTTTCCAGAATATCATATAGTTGGAATCACATATCATATAATATGTAGCCTTTTCAAACTGGCATCTTTCATTTAGTTATATGCATTTAATTTTCCTCTATGTCTTTTCATGGCCTGATAGCTCATTTTTCCTCCTCCTCTGCCGCCGCCGCCTCCTCCTCCTCCTCCTCCTCCTCCTCCTCCTCTTCTTCCTCTTCTTTTTAAAAAATATTCCATTGTCCAGATGAACCACAGTTTATCAATCCATTGATCTACTAAAGGACATCTTGGTTGCTTTTGACAGTTATGACCAAAGCTGCTATAAACATCAGTGCACAGCCTTTTGAGTAGACTTAAGTTTTCAGTCTCTTTGAATAAATACCAAGAAGCATGATTGCTGGATTATATGGCAAGAGTAAATTTAGTTTATGACAAACCACCAAACTGTCTTCCAAAGTGGCTGTATCAGTTTGCATTCCCAACACAACTAAGTGAGAGTTTTCCTTGTTCCACATTCTCTCCAGCATTTGGTGTTGTCAGTATTCTGCATTTGGGCTATTCTAATAGATTTATGGTGGTATCTCATTGTTTTTTGTTTTTATTTTACTTTTTTTCTAATGTTAATTTAAAACAAAAAAATTTTTTTTTAATGTTTATTTTATTATTTTTGAGACAGAGAGAGACAAAGCATGAACAGGGGAGGGGCAGAGAGAGAGGGAGACACAGAATTGGAAGCAGGCTCCAGGCTCTGAGCCATCAGCCCAGAGCCCGACGCGGGGCTCGAGCTCATGGACCGCAAGATCGTGACCTGAGCTGAAGTCGGACGCTTAACCGACTGAGCCACCCAAGCGCCCCCTAATGTTAATTTTTAAGAGAGAGGCTGAGAGACAGAGAGAGAGAGAAACATAGCACAAGCGCGGGAGGGGCAGAAGGAGAGGGAGACGCACAGAATCCGAAGCAGGCTCAGCACAGAGCCCGACACAGGGTTTCTACTCATAGACCATGACATCATGACCTGAGCCAAAGTCAGATGCTTAACCGAATGAGTCACCCAGGTGCCCCAGTATCTCATTGTTTTAATTTGCACTTCCCTGATGACACATGTCATGAAACATCTTTTCTTTTTTTTTTTAATTTTATTTTTAAATTTTTTTAAAATTTACATCCAAATTAGTTAGCATATAGTGAAACAATGATTTCAGGAGTAGATTCCTTAATGCCCCTTACCCATTTAGCCCATCTCCCCTCCCACAACCCCTCCAGCATCCCTCAGTTTGTTCTCCATATTTATGAGTCTCTTCTGTTTTGACCCCCTCCCTGTTTTTACATTATTTTTGTTTCCCTTCCCTTATGTTCATCTGTTTTTTTCAATCTTTTTTTAATGTTTATTTATTTTTGAAGGAGAGACAGGCTGTGAGTAGGGGAGGGGCAGGAGAGAGGGAGACACAGAAACTGAAGCAGGGTCCAGGCTCTGAGCTGTGAGCACAAAGCCCGACATGTGGGCTTGAACTCGTGAACCATGAGATCATGACCTGAGCCAAAGTTGGACACTTAACCAACTGAGCCACCCAGGTGCCCCTGTTCATCTGTTTTGTCTCTTAAAGTCTTCATATGAGCCAAGTCATATGATTTTTGTCTTTCTCTGACTGACTAATTTTACTTAGCATTATACCCTCCAGTTCCATCCACACAGCTGCATATGGCAAGATTTCATTCTTTTTGATTGCTGAGTAATACTCCATTATATATACATACACATCTTCTTTATTCATCCATCAATGGACATTTGGGCTCTGTCCATACTATTGTTGATAGTGCTACTATAAACATGGGGTGCATATGTCCCTTCAAAACAGCACACCTGTAGCCCGTGGATAAATGCCTAGTAGTGCAATTGCTGGGTCGTAGGGTAGTTCTATTTTTAGTTTTTTGAGGAACCTCCATACTGTTTTCCAGAGTGGCTGCACCAGGTTGCATTCCCATGGAACATCTTTTCATATGTTTATTTGCCATCTTTATATCTTCTGTGGTGAGGTCTGTTAAAAGTCTTTGACCCATTCTTTAATCGGGTTGTTTACTTTCTTATTGTTGAGCTTTATGAGTTGTGTTTTTTTGGATAGCTACCGTTTATTACAAGCGTCTCTTGAAAGCATTTTCTCCTACTCTGGCATTTGTCTTTTCATTTCCTTGACAGCGTCAGAAAATTTGGATCCAAAGTTTTCATTTTCATTAAGTTCCACTTATCAGTTATTTTTTCATGGAATTTGCTTTTAGTGTTTTACATAAAAAATCATTGCTAAACCCAAGGTTATCTCGATTTTCTCGTGTGTTTTCATCTGGTAATTTTATGGTTTTGCGTAGTACATTTCAATCTATGATGCATTTTGAGTTCATCTTTGTGAAGGATGTAAGGTCTATATCTAGGTTCCTTTTTTTGCTTGTGGATGTCCACTTGTTTCGGCACAATTTGTTGAAAAGACTACCTATGCTCTATTGTATTTCTTTAAATTATTTTTTAAAAATAACTGATGTTTTATTTTTTTCCTTTTTTTCACTCTGCCAGTAACTCTTGCGAAAATTTTATTAGCTCGTGCTTTTACTCCTCAGTGAATAAATACCTCCAGTGTGAGGTCAAGGATGACTAGTTCCCCAGCTGTCAATATTCAGGCAGACAATTGATCTTCTCATTTTATTTAACCTTAGTAGCCATTTCCTTTTCCCCAGCCCCAACACTACTTAGAGAAACTAAATGTGTCCACTGTCATCAGTGCTTAGTGTAAGTGTAATATGACATGAATCAAAGACCCTTCAGGCCAAAGTAAAGACTGATAATTTATTACTGAAGAACAGAAGCTTTTCTGATTTTGTTGTTGTTGTTATTGTTGTTCAGGCAGATCACTCTGAATTAACTAAGCGCGCGGGCAGCAGGTGCTATCATTAAGTTTATAGTCACTGACAGCAAGTAGGAAAGTACTTGTAAAGAGTTTGCGGCTGCGTGGATGCCTCAAACGGCGGCCATGTTGTCCTACACATGATGCAACAGGGGTAGGTGGGCAGCATACCCCCTCACTGTGCTTCTGGCAGTTCTGGCCGCTGGGGTCCGGGTGAGTGATTGCCCAGCAGAGACTGGTGACGTGTGTTCTCTGAAGTGACAGATGAAACCCCAAGGCCACATGAAACATTGCCCGTTTCTGGGAGATCACAGTGCCTTTTGGGGCCATTTCCCATGACATGGCAGAATTTTCCCTGGTCCATTTCTCCTAGCCTGTTCTTTGTCCTCTTTCTAGAAACTGAATTTAAATGTGGGCACCATTTCTCTAGGTCAGTTTTGGTAAGATATGTCAATTCTAATGATAATAGCCTTTACAGAGAAATGATGGTTTGGTAAAGTGTAGTTCATTCAGTGTGCATATTTTATCTAGAATGAACCCATCGTTGTAGTCTACAGAAACAGAAAGTATTTCTTTTTTGTAGTTCTGAAATCTCTCTTCAGTGTCCACCTTCCTGGGTTTTTATCCACTTCTTTTCCTGACTCTCTTTATCTTTTCTCACATTAGTAGGACATTGTAGTATTTCCTAAGCCCTTGGGCAATTTGCAGTGAAATTTTGGTTGATGAGTCTGTTTTCTTTGTTTGTTTGTTTGTTTGTTTCTTTCTTTCTTTCTTTCTTTCTTTCTTTCTGTCTCACTAGATTTCTTTCTCTTATTTACTTATCTAATTTTCACATTAGTCCACAGTTAATCTGTGGCAATTTACATTACACAGTATTTAATAAATATTTTAAAAATATAAGTGATAATTTAAAACACTAAGAAAGCTCAAACTTCATAGTCAAAAGTATCACATTTCAGTAGGATAGATAAGTATATGATACTACTCTGCTTGAAACTTGTATTTGCCAAAATGATACTGGATACAGAGTCTTGATGGATCTGTGGCAGAACAAATGACCTATCAAGGGAATATAGTCAATAATATTGTAGTAACATCATAGGGTGATGGACGTTAACTATGCTTACCTTGGTGAACATTGTGGTGTGCATAGAATCGTCAGATCACTATGTTGTACACGTGGAACTCCTATAACATTGTATGTCAACAATACTTCAAATACAAATAAGTAAAAGTAAGTTTTGGATGTTTCCATTTTGTATCCAGTAAGTCTGTGCTTTTGGTGATGTGATGCTAGTGAGGCAGCAAATGCAGTTACTGGATAGGCTACTGGTTTTTCTGTATTTGGTCCGGATAGATTTTTGACTCTGACTCTAGCCAACCACCTCATCAATAAAGAATGGAAGGACAGAATGTTAAATCTGGAAAGGAGCTTAGGGTCCAGCTCGTCTGACACTGGCTTTGCTATTGGTCATAGGAAAAGAAGCTGAGTTGGACAAACCTGGCCCTTCTGTCAGCCCTAGTGAGGAAGGAAAAAAAAGAAATCATGGCAAAGACTCTGATGACTGATGGTCTCATGTATTCAGAAGAGCAGGCTTTCATTATTTGTTAATTACGTTTCTAAAGCACAGTAATTATAGCCTCCCTCCTGCCCTTGCTATGTACATGAAAAGTACTTTTTTTAAATATAGAAATATTCTTTGGAATTGTATTTTCTATAATAGGAATTTATTTCTAGTAAAGAAGAACATATTCACTCCCAGACTTCACACAAAAGAAAAAAATCCTAAAAGCTTAAAACAACACCCTGTATGAGTGCAGTATAGCTTTATGGTCTGTTTGTAGATAGGTTTAACTTCCATATGAACATCCACTTATGTGAGCATAATAAACTGGCCCATAAAGTATGTGATGTGTGTGTGTATGACATTCTATGCAATGAGTATAAAAGGTATGAGAATGTGTGTCAAAGGCCACTTAGTGGATAACTACATAATCAGTGTGAATAACATTTAGTAAAGCACTATTTGCTTTATTACTAGACTAACATAGCCTGTGGGAAGAGTAGAGTGTCACAAAAGAAATACGAGCTTGTGAAATTTGTGCGCTTATCTTCAGGATAGCCATATGTCTGTAATGGGCATGCAAGGGAAATTCAGTTCACAATATACATAGAAAAGTAATATCTCAAGAGATTTCCAATTACTAGTAGACAAACATAAAAGTGATGCCACCCCCTTTTTATAATGGACTACTTAAATATAAGAGCAACTTAAATGTCTGACAATTTATTTTGTGACATGTATTCTGGAATAGAGATGTGGCAGAATTGGCTATAAATCATTCTAAATCATGCCAAAGGCAAGTGCTTTTATTTACTACGGTGCTTTAGTAGATGCCTCTGTTACCCTATGTCACATTACATCCCCTCTTGAACCTCTCATTTCAGCCAGAGCTATGGTGGACCCTTCAGTGCCCTGACAAAGTCCCACCAAACATTCAGCATCTGTCCTCATGATTTCTGACCTAGTTTCTCTGTAGTTACCTGAGCATGCAGGCACAGCCCTGGGTGTGAAAGCTCATCCCTGAGGTGTGAGGAAGTTAGTGCCTCACGACAACCCTCAATCAACAGAAAGGTCAGCTGAGGACAAATTCTGCAGCTCCCTGAATTTGAGGCCAACCATTCTGGAAAGCATTTGGTTCCCTTCCTGGGAAGATCTGCTGGAACCGAGCCCTTGTCGTCCGATAGGGCTGTCTCAGTAGTGCATGTTAGTGGCAGCCTTTCCTCCTTTCCGTACCCGCCCCCATCCACCCCCTGACAATCTTGCTTCCCGGATAAGCTGTTTCAGGCTCTTTACCCTGGGGAGCCCAAACCAAGGCAATTACGCAATTTTCAATAATGTAGTTTTCTTCCTTAACACGTACAACCAAGAATTTGTGAGATTTAAGTGTATTTGTGTATAACAAGAGGACGGTTTGGGAAGTTAAGGAACTATATAGTCTTTGCTGTTTCTCTAACTATCGGCATCACCTTGTCTGGGCTACATTCTCACAGCTCTGGGGACCTCGCTCACAGAGGTAGCCCGTGAAAAACTGTTTAATTTACTCATATCTGTTGCACAGTGTCTGATTCATTCTCCTGTTGAGATGTGAAGCATACATGGTAGCGTTTGTATTTGTAATTTTGTTTGTCATTTAATCAAAATATACTTGCTATATGTGGAAAATCCCAAATTATATGAAAGGACCATGAATGAAAAATAACAATCCCTGTCTTGTCATTCCTCAGCTCATGTCTCTTTCCCATCAGTAATCTAAACCACTTCTGTACTTAGTGCTTCAGGTTACTTCCAGAATTTCAAATGAAATGCAAGATGCAACTTAAGGTTTTTTTTTAATTTTTTAACGTTCATTTATTTTTGAGAAAGAGAGCATGAGCGGAGGAAGGCAGAGAGGGAAGGAGACACAGAATCCAAAGCACGCTCCAGGCTCTGAGCTGTTAGCACAGAGCCTGACATGGGGCTTGAACTCACGAACCATGAGATCATGACCTGAGCTGAAGCCAGACACTCAACCGGCTCCAACCCACGAACCGTGAGATCTTGACCTGAGCCGAAGCCAAACGCTTAACCAACTAAGTCACCCAGGAGCCCCCAACTGCAATTTCTTAGTTAAAAAATAAAATGACTTTCCAAAATGGAATGGGAGAATTTCAACCTGACTTAAAGTTCTCTATGTCTCCACTTACCCTACTGTGATGGATACATGTTTTGTTGGTCCCATTTGTATCTTTATGTACAGTCTACTCTGCCTCTTGATGTACAAATTCAGGCATTACTTATTTATTTACTCTCCACACTGTAACATGAATATATTCCCTTCCCTTTTACCTCCTGTCTCTACTTAAGGTATCTATCTACTACATTTTCAAAGTTGACAACATTCACATGGTCATCTGTCATCATAATTATGTCTCATATGTCTTGGCTATATATTCTAAAAAGGGAAAAAACAGATAGTTTTTACATTATTATAACTATGTAAATTTTGTTCATGGAATGGCCAAGTGGTATGCTAGGATTATCTTTCCTTCTCCATGAGTCCGAAATCATGGCCTTACCAATTCACCAAATCTCAAGTCAGCCTAAGCATCTCTCTTTTTAAGTAGTTAATTCTGACAGAAAACTACTGGGGAAAATGACTACCTAGATGGAATTACCTTATATAGTCAATGAGGCACTTCAAGGATATGGAAAAATAGTATGAAGAACTTCGTGCTTTTCAGCAGAGCTTGCATTTTCTATTAGAATCTAAGTCAAGGGATGCCTGGGTGGCTCATTCTGTTAAGTGTCCAACTCTTGATTTTGGCTCAGGTCCTGATCTCATGGTTTGTGAGACAGAGCCCCATATCAGTCTCAGTGCTGATAGCATGGAGTCTGCTTGGGATTCTCTCTCTCTCTCTCTCCCTCTCTCTCTCTCTCTCTCTCTCTCTCCCTCTCTCTCCCTCTCTCTCCCTCTCTCTCCCTCTCTCCCTCTCCCTCTCTGCCTCTCCCGCACCCTCACCCTCTCCTGCACCCTCACCCTCTCCCTCCCTCTGTGCTTCCCTGGCTCGTGCTTTCTCTCTCTCTCAAAGTAAACAAATAAACATTAAAAAAAAAAAAAAGAATCTGAGTCCAAACTAATTTTCAGGCTTTGACTAAAAGTCTGTCTTCTGGAACATTACCAGTGGCTATGGCAGGAAAAGAGAGTACATGAAGAAATCATACCTTCTCTTCCATGCTTTGACTTACAAGTGGCACCCATCCATTCTGTTCAGAGTTCTTTGGCTGAATCTAGTCACCTGAGTCCACATACTGCTTGAGATCTAGGGAATCTTAAAGAGCTCATGGATATTTGGTGAGCAGCAAATATCTCTGCCACAATATGCACTCTTTGATTATTCACTGATCATATAAATTTAGATGTTTCATGTAAATAGTAAACAAAATATAACGGAATGTATACATGAATTTGAGTGCACATTTACTTGGTATCTGTGTGTGTAATAGCCCAGAATAATATTCTACTTATTGACTTTCCTTTCAGAGCAAGGCACTAAAATTAAATAGATAGATAGATAAAATTAATTTCCAAACTCAAGTTGTTTTGCCTGACTGAAATTTTCCAAGGGACATATCAGAGTGGTCATAATTTTATCCATTGTTTGGATTCTGTTACATTTCCTTGAATTTTCTTATTCTTGAAAATCCTGTAGATCTTTATAATTTTTTTAAAAAAATTTTTACTTCCTTAGTCTTGAACGTTTTATTGTTGTGGGCCTTTACTCTTATATTAGCCTTTAATTTTTATATAAATTTTGTTTCATTTTGTTTTTCATTTTGCAAGTATATGCCAGGAGCTGTGGTGAGTTGTAGAGCAAAGCTGAGACTTTGGGTAAGCAGACAATGCTCAATGTTATCTTCTGTATTGTTTTTGTATTGTGGCCTCATGACTTTATTTGGGTGACCTTGCAAAATTTCTTGTTTGATTTTTAGTTTCCTTTTGTGTAAAATGGATTTATAATAATTCCCAAGGTTTATTTGTTCGTTTTAAACAGGTACCAATAACCTATGTAAAATATACAGCACAAAGGTTGATATATAATAAAAACCAAAGAAGTGTCAATTCTCTATTACCAGATGGCTAACCAGAGACTCTGTGGTAGATTGGACTCTGAAAAGCTGGGCTGGAATCCATGTATCCTCATTTAATAAGTGGGTAAAAACAGCAAGTTATTTGATGTTTCTAAATGTCACCTGTTACTCAGAAATTGAAACAATAATGGCTATCTGTACTGTCAGAGAAAAGTCGGAGCACAGGCATGGAGAATGTCAGCCTGGAGTCAGATTCTACAAGTTCACCTCCCAGGTGTGCCCTTCAACTTGTTGATGAGCTTGGATTTTTAGATTCTGGACAAATGATTCCATTTGGGAGGCAAGATTGAACTTTCTTTCCTTTAAATGAGTGAAAAAGTTAGACATTTTTTGAATACCAAGACTTTATTTGCCATTCCTCCCCCCCCCCCACCAAAACACTACAAGATTCAAGATTCAGGTTTTTCCTTTTATATATGTATATAATTTTTTAAATGTTTATTTTTGAGAGAGAGAGAGAGAGAGAGAGAGAGAGCGCGCACATGTGTGCAAGTGAGTGGGGGAGGGGCAGAGAGCAAGGGGGACACAAATCCGAAGTAGCCTCCAAGTTCTGAGCTGTCAGCACAGAGCCTGTTGCAGGACTCGAACTCCTGAACCATGAGATCATGACCTGAGCCGAAGTCAGATGCTTAACCTACTAAGCCTCACAGGTGCCACAACATTCTAGTATTTCTACTCTAGGTTCAGCTTCGTACTTATGAGAAGTCATTTAAATTGTATACGTGTCACCAGCCTTTTAGGGGTTGGGGTCATGCAGAATATTGCCTGTGGAAGGTCACTTGCTTTCAAGGTAGAGGGTATGCTGGCCCTTTTGTAACCTTGCCTGGGACAGAATTGAATGTCAGTAATGCCAACAAATTACTCCTTTTTCCTCATTTGAGGCTGGTCTAGTAGATAAGTCACTCTCATTTTTAGTAAAAATCTTAAACTACAAACCTTCACTTTTTTTGAACAGAGATTTTTTTCCTCTGTAAAAAATTGTAAGGTTTAGAAGTTCCACTCACAATCATGAAAATGAACATTTTCACTCTTCTAAGGAAGATGCAGATCTTTGTGTGACTTTCTTTAGAAGAGAAGACCAGTCACAATGCATTGATTTCATTTGTTTCCCATGAGAAACAGAGAACGGTCAGTTGTACAGTGAGGATAAAGGCCTTTATGGTTGTTAAACAGTCTCCTAAATCCTTGGGCAAGTTTCTTAATCTCTTTAAGCCTTGCTTTTCTCTCCTGTAAAATGAAGGCAATGATTGTATAGTATGAGAAGTAAATATGATAATGAGATGAAAACCTTTCTCTTGTGCTGGTCACAACAGTACATAATCACTAAATGTTAGTCAACTTTTATGAGAAGTATTTATAGTAAAGAAAACATACTGTTAATACCACCATTTGGTTCATAGTAAATTGCTATGGTAGACTTTACGGTAGTAAATTTTTAAGTAGCTTGGAAAAATAATCTAACATTTATAGTTTTAAGATTATGTGACCTATTGAATTAAATAATTATCCACTTATAATCTCATATTAGCATGAATCATAAAGACCTAACTGTATATATTTTTTACCATGAAAACTCATGTGCATGTCATACAAATATGAAAAGTAATGATTATTTAAAAGTTATTACACAGTTTGCAATTTTAATAAATGATGAAAATACTTTTGGAATTCATGTTATGAACACAGATTTTTTTTTTATTTTTTCATGTTTATTTTTGAGAGAGAGAGAGAGAGCGAGAGGAGAGAGAGACAGAGTGTGAGGGAGAGAGGGGCAGAGAGAGAGGGAGACACAGAATCCAAAGCAGGCTCTAGACTCTGAGCTGCACAGAGTCTAGAGTCTAGAATCTACACTCTGAGCTGCACAGAGTCTGGAGTCTAGACTCTAGACTCTGAGCACAGAGGCCGAGGCAGTACTGAGACTCACGAAAAAATGGCTTTTGGATATTTCCATAATGTTTTGAAGGAAATATTACAAACTCTTAAGAAGTTCCAGGAAGTTTTAAAAGTTGTTTTTAGAGTAGTAAAATTACTAAATAGACTCAAGCTTAAATTTTTTTGATACAGTTGCTACCTTTTGGTATTAATATTTTTGGTGTGTGTAAAATACACTTTGACAGCAGATTTTGTAATTTGTATATTTAAATGATGTTTTATAGTTTATGTTCAGTTAACATATTTTGTCAAAAGAGAGAAACTTTCCTTTGAGATTCCTATTATCAGGATTTTAATGCATTCGTTTTTATCCCCAGCTCAGATTTCTTTAAAAGAATAAATGAGCTCACACAGTTATTTATATCTCCCAAGAATTATTGTTCCTGAGTTTCTGAATCTTTGAGAATTCTTCTATATATGTTACAGATTAGTATCCAAGGTCTTAGTCCCATTGGCAAGATGTAGATATTAGTGTTATCTTCTTCAGTGACAACCAGAAGTAAACTAATAAACAAGTCATGACACCAATGAACCATTTAGTTTATTTTTCTAAGTAAAGATGAAATGAGACAAGAGTAATACTCACATCGGAGACATGGCTTTAGATCACTTTTATCCATCTTGCTTTTTACTAGTGGAAGGAAAGTTGGTATTGCCATATGGGTTCGTAAGAGGTAAACCAGTGGGGTTTATGTACTTATGAATTATTTGGGGAAAATATGTTTCATTCATAAATGTTACTATTACAGAAATTGTACTTGAAAGAAGGGATAAAAAATCTAAGGGTTAATTTTTAACTGAAATTAAAATGAACCAAGTATATATATAAAATATCAGCACAAATTATTTGAAACCAAGCACATCTACCTTAGGTCATTTATCTATTTATTTTTAATAAGAAACCATCACAGTCTGACAAAACATGATATTTGAAATGTCTGACCTTTAAGGGATATATTCAAGATAGGGGTTAGAGGGGGTGGGAGCAGATATCACTATCCTACATCATTCTCTCCATGTACGAACTCTCTTTCAGGATTACAAATCGCTGAAGACAGATAGAGTCATCTGTACACTGTTTGAGGAAGACATTTCCTCTCTTCTGTTTCCTATTTACAATTCCACTGGGTTCATAAAATGGTCAGATGCTACAGAGCCATGAACAAACTACAGTGCTTTTAATAGAGCCATTCATCTGCTCCTTTTGAAGGTTAGTGTTCTCTCTCGAGGGAGGGTTCTCAGATAATAAGAGGAAAATGAATGCCAGTTGAGCACCTGTAATCAAATTACTCTTAATTCCCTCAACTCTTGTCAGATATTGAGCTCCTCAGATCGTTTCATAGGTGGGCATTTTACAGACCCCCATGGTGTAATACAGTTAGTTTCCTTTCCCACTTCCCTTTCTCTTTCCTGTGCTCCAGCCACCATCCATCATGGCTGGGTAAATCCTGTCAGACAGAAAGTCCCAGCCGTTCAAACAGTCAGACACTGAGCCAGCCTGGTCTACTCATGCACCTGTCACTTCCCAGCATTCAGCTTGCGAGGAAGGGGGCCAAGAGAACATTTATGGAATGGATGCGGGCAACGTGCCCAGCGTGTCAACAGGCACAGTGTGGTCTCAGCCTCAGTCCTGGTAGGATGCTTCTGCTCCTGAAAAGATTCACAGTCTGCCCCACCCCCACCCCCACCCCATCCCAAAGAAGGACTGATCTATGTAAAACGCTTGCTGCTTCCAACCTAGAGCAGACCATAATTTAGTCCAGACTCTCCCAGACCCAATGTGTCACATGTAACAAAACAAGCACTGCACAAAGCACTGGGCTGGTGAGTCTTTCAGCTGCACCATAACTCATCCTGCTCTAAAGGCTGCAGAGGGAATTTGTAGAATGGGGTGAAGTGTTCCATTTCATTTGTATTGTATCACTTGGGATATGAGATGAATTCAGGATGCAGCCGCAGACATGCTTGGAATTTCATTGATTTTATTATGTTGGTTGGAACTTACATATGCCTTATGGGTTTTTTTTAAAATCACAACTTTTATTGAATGTAATTACGCAGAGCACATGGAAAATAATGGTGGTTCACAGTGAAGAAAGTATAACACTGAGGGTATTTTTGTTTTTTATGTCCAATGACTTTTACCTTAAAAAACCTTGAGTAAGGGATATATACAGAGATGCAAATCTAAGAATTGTGCCATTGTAATGAAAATAAAGCTTCAACTATTTTCTGAAATTATCTGCAATCAGATAACTCATTTATCAGTTATGGTCAAATGAATGTTAGTCTTGAGAATATCTTCCTCACTGGTTTGTTAAGGACAAGTTAAAACATTCCCCATCAGAGATATGCTTGTTAAATCATCTGTAAATCGGTATGCTTGTTTTCTGTCCACTCTGAGCAACAGAATTTCTTTTACTTTCCTTCCCCTCTTCCCTTTGCTTCTCTTCTCTTTTCTCCCCTTCCCTTCTTTCCCCTCCCCTTATTCTTCTCTTCCTTCCTTTCCTCCTTCCTTCCTTCCTTCCTTCCTTCCTTCCCTCCTTCCCTCCTTCCTTTTTTCCTTCCTTCCTTCCTTCCTTCCCTCCTCTCCCTCCGTCTCTTCAATAAGGGTCAGGCACTGATCCAGGCTCTGAATTAAGATACTGAATGACACAAATGCCACCTCTGTGCTTCTGGAATTTATGGTCTCATAGTTCCTAAGTATTTAGCAATAGAGAACGTGCTTATACATGTAGAGAGCATTACTTGGAAGGGCTCTTGAACTAAAAAATTTATACAGACTCTAAAAATGTGTGGAACACAAATTTCAGCCTAGAAGACTAAACCACACTCTGCCATGAGAAGAATACATGTATTTTACTATTCTCCCTTTTATAAAGACCCAAGCACATGCATTCTGACACTGATATGCAGTTCATTCTCCCTGTGGATCTTGGCAGAACATGTGAGGCAATAATATCTTTGCTGTTGGGATCTTGTGTAGCCCCACATTTCGTCATGCCGTGTTTTGTTAGGATGACCATTATTCCTCCAAGGCCACATTTGATCTGCTTCATTCTTTGAGTTTGTTTAAACTAAGTCTTTGTCATTTGATTGCAAAGAAAGGCATTCATTCTTCCAATACGTTTAAAAATGCTGGGTGATCGTTGATAGGCTAATACTGGCTGCTCTGTGTTGCCAATCTAATGCTTTTCAATATTTTATTATCCCTGGAACATTTGAAAGCATCCCTATTTCTCACACTCTGAAGAGGCACACGTGTCACCTCTCCAGTGGTCATTTCCTTACTTTTCCTTGTTGACAAATGGCAGGCTTTGTTCACCATTCTGTGAGTGTCAGTGGACTTCTGGAAAAGCAGCTTTGGCCTGGGGGAAGAATCTTGATTGGTTGTAGCCAATTACTGGCCTACTTTCTCTTGACGATTGATCGAGGTATGGTCATATGACATAATTCCGGCCAATGAAATGTTAGGGTAATCCTGGAAAGATTTTCCTCATTTGTTAAAGAGCCACAGGAGAGCGATATATCCTTTTTTAAATTATTTTGTCTTGACATTGTTACCTGCATGTGATTCCTGGAACTGAGATAACCATCAGAGGACCTTGAAGAGAACAAAACTAAGACAAGTTCCTACTCTGGAGAATTAAATAAGACATAGGAGAACCTGTGTCTTTGAATATACGTTTGCTTACCCAGCCCTGGAATTACTCTGCTTCCATACATTTTGTTATATTAGATACTACAACTTACACTTACTGTTGACTTTGCTTGCTATGTTTTCTGTTATGTGGAGCCAAAATATATGCTAAGTCACATCCTTTTCTTTAAAGTTAGTTGAGATTTTAAAACACAATGAATGCCATGACTAAGATGAAATGTACCCAACTTTGTACTTGGAAGAAATATATTATTACTTTGATCATTTGGTATCAGTGCAAGAACTGAGACTACATGCTTGTCAAAAGCTTTCGCTTCCTAGGTTGTGTGGAGGGTAAGTGACAAGATGGATCACTTTTAATATCGGACCTGTGCTCTGTTTTATTTCCAGCTACACGTGTACCACTTTCTATATTCTTCCAACTCCTGTCCTTGTAGAGAATTATAGCTCTAATATCAGGTATCCAGGTCTGTTGCTGCTAGGCCTATGGTGATGAGTTAGATGTTTCAAACTCCTTTGATAGGAAATCACATCCTGCTGGGAGTACCTCTAAAAACAAGACGCCCATGTTCATCTCACAAACACTCACCACATGTACCTCTTAACTAAACTTGTGTAAGCTGAGATTTTATGGTGGCCAACTTCCCCACTCCGTGGGGAAGACCTAGGAATGAGGCCAAATCAAAGAATAGTGTTACCACAATGGAGAGTCACAGAGTCTTGTGGATATTTTCGAGGTGATAGATTTAGCTGTCCCTAAAGGTTACTCTACTCAGTATACTTTTTCGGTTACATGGGTTGAGTTATATTTACCATCATAGGTAAACTAATGACTCTTCAAGATGCCCACATCCTGATTCCCCAAGCTGTGAACAGATTATGTGACAGAAGGGCTTTGCAGATGTTTTTAGAGTACAGACCTTAAGGGGTGCTTGGTTGGTTCAGTAGGTTAAGTGTTCGACTCTTAATTTTGTCTCGTCATGATTTCACGGTTTGTAAGTTCAAGCTCCATGTCAGGGTCTGCACTGACGTGCAGAGCCTGCTTGGGATTCTCTCTCTTTCCCCCTCTCTCTGCCCCTCTACTGCTCACATGTACTCACAAGCTCCCTCTCCCTCTTTATCTCTCAAAGTAAACTTAAAAAAAAAAGAGAGAGAGAGAGTACAGACCTTAAAATACGGAGCTTATCCTGAATTTTATACGTGAACTTTAAATTTTTTTTTTTTCAACATTTTTTATTTATTTTTTGGGACAGAGAGAGACAGAGCATGAACGGGGGAGGGGCAGAGAGAGAGGGAGACACAGAATCGGAAACAGGCTCCAGGCTCCGAGCCATCAGCCCAGAGCCTGACGCGGGGCTCGAACTCACGGACCGCAAGATCGTGACCTGGCTGAAGTCGGACGCTTAACCGACTGCGCCACCCAGGCGCCCCTATACGTGAACTTAATTTAATCACAGGAGCTCCTAAAAGCAGAGAAACTTCTTTAGCTGCAGTTAGAAGACTCATGTAGCAGAAGGGGAAAGTCAGAGGGATTAAAAAGTGAGAAGGATTCAGTTGCTGAAATGCCCAGATGTAAGAACCAGAGCGAGAGGCCTCTAGGAGGTAAGAATGTCCCTCAGCTGAGATGTCACACACACACACACAAACCAAGGACCTCAGTCCTACAACCAAAAGGAATATTCTGCCAACAGTCTGACTCAGCCTTGAAGTGATTCTCCTCCAGAGGCATCCAGTTAGAGCCCAGGTGGCTGACACTTTGAGTCTGGCATATGGAGACCCTAGAGCAGAAAAACCAGTCAAGACAACCCAACCTTCTGACATGCAGAGATGCGTGATAAACACATTCGTTTAAGCTGCTGAGTTTGTGGAATTGTGTTACAGCAGCAATAGAAAACTAACACAGTTACTAAGTAGGATTTTTTTTTACTGTTACAAGCAAAAGTGCCTTGATGAATACAATATTGTTTTGAGACCCAAAAATATTGCGATATTGGAAGAAAATACACCGGATTTTATTTTGAGTGTGAAGTAGCCGTGGTCTCAGGAAAAATACAGAAACCTTACTCTGAAATATATTTAGGTTTTTGGAATGTTGTGGTTAGTTTTTGTCTCTTTGTCTCTATATGGTAGAAAAGCAGATATCTTGAGAACAAAAACTGTAGCCCGTTGACAATAAGTGAACTATACCGTGAGTAGAAATAGAAAAAGAACACATTTAGGGTGCTGGTTTGACAGTCAAACTTGCTGCAGGGATGAAGGAGCACATTAACAGGTCACAGGCAAGTTAATCCCCAAAGGCTCACAGGCTCGTTGGCAGGGCCAGAGCAGGTGAAAGTCCCAAGGGAAAAAAAAAAAGGTTGATGACGAGGAACTGAGCAGAGCCAAAGGAAGAGGAGATCTCTCAGTCGGATTCAGTGGCTTTGGAGGGAAAATTTAAACTAAACTAAGGACTAAAAATAAAAAATCTAGGAAACTATATTTGTAATTCCAAAGCTGAAGTAAATAACGGAGATGATGGAGAATATTCAAGTAATGTCAAGTTGGGTATTAAATTTAGGTTAAAATGTAGCAAAATAAAGTGATGCTAAGCAAGGATGCTCACTTGAAATGCTCACTTTGGTGTTTAGCATTTTCCTGGGAAGTCAGTCACGTAGGCGTGCAACATCTCCATGACTAACTTCAGCAAAGACAAAGTATTCACCAGCAATCACACTGTTAGCACAAATTTCAAATTGGTGCAGCCTGGCCCACGCTCTCAGGTACACAACTTAAAAGCACCGTTATAAGGCAGAATGTTCCAAGGCTCACGCCGCATTTCCCAGAAGCTGGCCAAGGGCCAGTCCTGAAAACAGGTCTCTTTTATGAGGAGGAATAGACAGAGTAAAGCAACCCAAGCGTGCTGAGTTAACCCCTTCCTGCACAGGCTGTTATATATCAGAGCCACTGGGTTATAAGGGCCTATGAGGTTGTATTAAGACTGACAGGACACTTTTTATAAGCCAGTTCACAGCATGCTGTGAGCGCATCAGAGGACACTTTAACAAACAAGAACTCTCTTCGCTGGAAGCACATATTAGCAAAGGATGTCCCTTCCTGTACAGAAAAACAGAAACAGATGGAAAGTATGTTCCATGGGACCTCAGCTTCTACTCAGGCTGGAGTCTGTTATCCTAGCTATTATAATGAAATGGGAGCTCAGTTTCTCAAATGCCACAGATGCCAATGAAAACTCATGTAGTGACAGCTTCACAGGTTGTAGGAAGTATGCCACCTCTCGTTGCTTCCTATCCTTGCCCATGTGATAAGTCACATAAACTACCTACCTGTATGCACACTGGACAGCATAGGCCACTCTTAGCCAGAGGAGACCAACCCAAAGGCTACAGGTACCTCACGCTTTGCCCAGTCTTGCAAGGGCCACAGGAATCCTTGACTTGCCCATCTGCCAAGTGTTAGCTTCTTAACTGGTTTGGAAGCTATAGCCTGTTCTCAGGCTTTGCCTCCTGTGCTTTGGTGTGATAGCTCTTACCCTGTGAAGAAAAGCTGCTCCTTCTTTCTCAGAATTGTGTGCTTTGTCAGTCAAACCATTTTATGTCACTCACCCCAGGATGTAGGAATAGGAATTTGCTTATTTTCCCCAATGGAAGACAATATTTTTATGTCACTATGCTGATTAAAATAGTGGGTTCCATGTTGGGACTATGCAGTCCTTTGGGGGAAAAATCACAAAGAGGGAGAGAGACAGAAGGAAAAAGAGGGAGAGGAAGGGAAAGAGAGAGAGAGAGAGAGAAGAAGAAACTATATTTACTGTGCTTTGGGAGATTCATGGTGGGGGGGGTCACAAAGAGTTATTTGTTTTTTTGTGCATGATTCTAGGAGTTGGCTTGATACTGACACTACATCAATGAAAGAAACTGCTTCTCCTTATATCTTCAAGGAGTTTGTATTTTACTGAAGGTGGGATGGGCAGAAGACGGACAGTTTTTAAAAGCAGCTCAGTGAGGGCTACTGTAGAAGAAAGCACAAAACTGTTGGATGGGAGAAAAGACATCTTGACATTTGCTTTGTCAAAAAATATATATTCCACTGCATACCTTTAACAAACCACTTTGAGTTTTCTTGATGTTCCAGGACTTTGGGGTCTTAGAAGCTTAAAAAAAAGATTAGGCTGGGTCCCATTTGAGTGTATTTACTTGCCCATGTTCAGTGAAGAGCCCCTTAACTGCGGGAGCCCAGGACCCTAGCAGGTTGGGCAGGGGTACTGTGACCATGATTCAGCCAACACTTCCCCACTGCAGCATTACAAGATCTGCTGTCAGACTTAGCATGTGTTAGAGCCACTCATAATGGGCCAAGAGTGAAAAAAGTAGAGAACTTTAAGGATGTTATCTCTGGGCTGGCATGAATTTTTCAGTCACAAACGTATGTGCAATAGCATACCTTTCAAAGTTTCTCTAATGTAATTTAGCTCTTGAGGTCGCTTTAGTTGATGGTGGAAAACATAATTTTGTCAATTCAGGGTAAGCTTACGCTCATTCAGACTCATTTAAACATACATCTAAATCCGGTCAATTCAGAATTTTAGAAAGCTTTTCAGGGCTTGTATTCATCACCAGCATGATTTCCTCCCTCCCTTCCTTCTGTCTGTGGGGGTGTCTAAATTCATAGGAAAGAGGGGAAGAGATTGTGTGTGTGTGTGTGTGTGTGTGTGTGTGTGTGTGTGTATAATGACTTTCAGGGCAGGACTGCTTCTAGTAGCCATCTAAGTCCCTGGACATCCATAAGATAGAACTCATCTCTTTGGGTCCTCCTTTCTCTGCTGTCATTCCTACAACTCAAGTATGGCATCCACACATTCTACATTTTCCTGACTAATCCCTCAAAATGATATCCTGGTAAAAAGTGGCATTGATGGATAAACTCACTTGCCATGGGGACTTGACTCTTTGTCCTATGAGATCCTCTGTCACTCCTTTATGAGCTGTAGGCATCTTGAGATACATCATCTCTGAGGAGTGATCCTTCAGTCTTGACTGCACCTCTGATGTTTCAGTGTCCTCTCTTTCCCTTACCTAGCGGCTCTGGGTCTGTGCACCAGGAATTCATTGATCCTACCTCTTCACTAGGGAAAGAGTGGAAAACATTCTAAGTGAAGAAGTTGTTTTAGGATGTTCTAGGAACTTAGTCTACACTTTACAGAATGGCTCCTGAATTCTCAGCGAAAACACTCAAAACTTGCCTTAAGTCTGCTCTTATATTGGAAACTCCTTTTTCTCCCATTCAGCCAGATTCTCATTATATTGAAGCTCAACAAATTACTTAGGGCATAGGAGAGAACCAACGTGGCTACCATTAGGGAGTCAATAGAATGTGTAGAAAATTAATAGCATGGTGACAGTAAGGTGATTGTGCACTAATCTCACTCCAAGTTATAATTATGCATTCAGCATATATATATAACAACCAAACCAAAGAAATGGGATATGCGCTTAAAGGAATTACTCTAGAGCAAAAGCATTCATAAATTCAAGCTAAATTATAAGCCACATGCACTAGGCCTTTTAGTAACCGCTTTGGCTATTATGTGGCTTTGCTACCTATACGGGGTACTGGGCAGAGAGGGAGGATCTATTTTCAAATGTGTGTTCCTTCGTCTAGATCAAGGATTTGAAAACTTGTTTTGTAAAAGCCCAGACAGTAAATATTTTGGGCTTTGTAAGCCAGGCTATCTCTGTCACAACCACTCAACTTTGCCTTTGTAGCATAAAAGAAGCCATAATGCATCAACACATGAGTATGACTATGTTCCCATAAAACTTTATTTACAAAAACAGAGGGCTGGCATTGGCTCAGTCACTATGGTTTGCAGATGTCTGCCCTAGCTGTGAAAGCAGTCCTTTCCCAGTTTTTGTCCTGCTGTAGCAAAATGATTAAGAACTGTGTGCTTGGGGAAAACCCGTTAACAACACTTCTCAGTTCTCAGTACAGGCTTCGTTTCTTTTTCCACTTTGTAATTCACACACCGGGCACAATGCTGAGCATTTAAGTACTTTTTCGAAAAAAATGGTGAACTTTCTTCAACTCTGTACAAGCGAGGGCACATATTCCTGCCTCTTCTTGGCAAGTGTCTGTGGTCAAGGGCAGATCTGAGACATACGGAATTCTTCTCAGTGGAGAGGTAACAGACACCAGGAGTGACAGCTAGAACACTCTGTATGAAGCAGACCAGATTCTATACATGACACATTCAAATGCTGGGCTTGAGTCATTTCTGAAGTTGACATTTTAAAAATAAATGTTCTTCATAGATAAAATATTTATCACCTAAGAACTGTTCTGCAAGGTATTAGTTCATGCTAATTGTATATTGCCATTTGGTTACTGCTCTTGAGAGTGGCTAAATGATGCCAATTATTTCATGAACCCTAAATGATGGAGCTGTACCTTCCTCCAAATTTTATTTCCCTGCCTTTGGTCTCTCTAATTACCATTGCTCTTGTGATGTTAGAGGGCATGCAAAAATACAGTTCTGGTACTTGCATCCATCGTAAAGATACATGTATTTGTAGATGAAACTGGAAACATTTGCTTTTGTTGTTATGGTTAGTTATCAGTGGGGCTAAACTTGCTAAAAGATTGCAATAGATTTATGCGCCAGCGTTTTATTCATGGGAGACACTGGCACTTTCCACTTGGGGCAAGATGAAAAGTCCCTTATTTTCTTCATTGTGATCCAAATTAAAGCAAAGTTTAATTAAAGTTTCATTAAAGAAAGATCTTTTGTAGTCCTGGGAAGCATCTTTTTCTTTGGGCCAGATATGTTTTAGAATGACATGCTTTCATCTCGAGTTTTTAATGTTTTTCTGAGGGAAGAAAGGGAATAGATACACCATTAATGAGGTGTGATGTGGCTGAGCCAAGAGTATAAAGCACCAGGTGTTCCATCAGCTCTCATCTAGGTGTGGTGCAACACCTAGAAGCTTTCCTGACTGTCAGTCTCTTACCATGTTGCCACCTGAGTGACCTCTCATAGGGTGCTCCTCCTCTAATCATGCTTCCCACGGCATTCTCACCAGGTTTACTATTGTTCTTTTACACAACCCTTGTGATGCCCAATCTCTTCCCATCTTCTTCTCTTCAATTTCTGCACTATCTGCCTACAACCCCCCTCCTTCATCTTCTGCAAGTAAACACACGCTGTTAGTGTCCATCTCCTCTGAAACATCACATAACTCTTTTTCTCACTTTCACTGTTTTACACACCCGAATGTTACTTCTTGCAAATGAATTTCAGCATTTTTTGCCTGTAGTTTGGGTGGTATTTTATGAAAGGGGCACCCAATGGACAATAAGAGTACAAATGAAAATCATACACTTTCTTAGCTCAGGTTTCCCTGGGAACCAGACTCTGAGACAAAAACATGCATGCGGGAAGGTTATTGGAGAGTGCTCTGGGGAACAGCATCAGTGAGAGCATAAGGGAGGGAGGATTGTACAGAGAAGTTTAACTGCAAGTCAACTATCCCTGAGACTTCAGAAAACGACAGGGAGCTCTGCAACTGTGATGATCCTTTTGTAGATATTCGTTATCTTAACCAATTTTTGGTGCAGAATGAGGGCAGTCCTTTGGGCAAGGAACCTCTCTGTGGGTAAGAGCAATCCCCAGCACTCTCCCCCTTCCTTGAGGATAACACCAGCCTCAGGATCTGTCTCCTGACTGCCTCTTGGTTAATAGGCTTATAACTTGGGTTAAGTCACTTTCAGCTGGGGTCATGTGAGTCTAATAAGGAAAGAAAGGGACAGTACCCCGAAGGAACTCTCATAATTAGCCAACATATAATGGAAAAGACTAGATTTTAAGTCTTTGGTTAAGGAGGCAAGATCATAAGATTGGGTAGCAGAGAGTTCACATGAGACCACTCTTCTGAGATACATAGGATTTAAATATCCTGAGGAAGATCCCAGGAGATGGGTGGTAAACTAGTGACTAGCATAGTTCATAAAAGTGTGGGAAAGTGATGGCCCATATTAAATGCCATTGAAATGCCAGTATTATCTTGACAGATGGTGGAGAAAGGAAATGAAAGACTCCAGAAGGTACGTGTAGTAGAGTAGATGTGGTATGCGAAGCTGAAAGATCTATCAGATGATTGTGTTTCAGGAAAAGTCTATAAGGAATGCACATATGAGAGGAGCACACATATCAGTAAAAAGTGTAAAGGTGGCTCTCTTCTGTTAGCCGAGACTGATAGTAGGAACAGGCATTGCAGAACAGATAGGACCCTAAAACAGTAAAGGCCAAGGGACAATTCTTACATGCAGAAACCAAGTAGATGCAAATTATCATTATTAGTTGCAGAGTTGGGAGTGACAGCCAGGGGACCTGACTTGTAGAGAATACAGAGATGCCATAGAGCATCCCTAGAAACAAGATACATACATAGCCAACATGGGTACTGCTCAGCTTGAACCATCAGAAGAAAGCAAAGATGGATGACCCAGAGGCTGAGGGCTCTTGTCTCAATAAGGAATTGTGTTCCCTTGTTCAGTTTCTGAATCAAACAGGTTTGCAGACAGGGAACCTATGAAAGGATGCTGTAACACTGTAACACATGTATACTGTGGTGATTCTCTCAATCCTTTCTTAAAGAAATCTTCATTCATTTACTTCGGTGGTGATACATGGAGGAAAGGGAAAAAACCCAAATATTTCTAGGAGGGTTGGGCCTGATGTCCAAGTTGACATCAAGACCCTGAAAAACGGAGTATCTCGGCTCACTTGTAAGAGTGGACGCATTTAGGAGCCAAGTAATAAAAGCATTCTTGACCAGTGCCTGGCCTCCAATGGGTCTACTGGGTCAGCTGCCCTATCCAGTGGCAAATATTCAATTGAGATTGACATATGATATAGTTGGCTTAATACTCACATTGAGTTCTTGGCCTACTGTGACATATGACATAATATGACCCCTAATATTGGGGAAATCTAAATAGGAACCTGTGAAATTTTACTCCCCTACCCCTATCAAAATGGTGAATAAAAAATAAACATCCCAGAATGAAGGAATGAATTAAAGTAGTGCTATCTTTAAGGATTTAAGGCAGTGTTGTCCAACAGAACTTTTTGTAATGATGGAAATGGTTACTGAACACTTGAAATGTGGTTAGTGTGACTATGGAAATGAATTTGTAATTTTATTTAATTTCAATTTAATTAAATATAAATAGCTACATATACTTACTGGTCATCTTATGGAACAGCACAGATTTAAGGGATAAAGGATGGAGGTCTCATTTCCATTTAATTCATTGGTTTGGCCACTAAAAAAACCTCCTGGGTCCTGAAAGATGAACGTAAGCTACAGAACTCAGCTAAATGGTGTCTGTAGTTGCAGCTGCTATTCCAGATGTGTTGTTTTCCTAGAGCAATTAAACATGACCTCGTGTCCATGGTCTGAGGATAATAATTTGGTGAATACTTTTATCTATTCCAATCACAAAGCAGAGTTACACTTTGTATTTACATGGAGGAGGCAAACAGTATGCAGTTGTCGATTTGCTCTAGGGCTGTTAACTCTCCTGCCCTCTGCCATAACATAATCCAAAGAGATCAGGACCATCTGGATATCCTGCAGAACACATTGATCTACTCCATCAGCAATAAGCATAACAAATCTGCCTCCAGTGAATCTTTCCTGAGAGTTGCTATCCGAGAGTCTAAAAATGTTATTGAGCCTCTGGACTTGCCATCACATCACTGTTTGTTGGGTTTTGGTGTGTGTGTTTACACTAGTAAGTATTCGCATAAATACCAAATTTGGACTGAGGCTTGCTTTCCTTGTGTTCCTCCACCTGGCCTCCAGGTGGTGGGGGAGGAGGCCTATAGCACCTACCTATCCCTTACTAGTATAGAATCTGCTGTCTGCCAAAAAGGACATAATAATGGAAAATGAACAGGGAAGCTGGGTGGCTTAGTCAGTTAAGAGTCTGACTTCGGCTCAGGTCATGATCTCATAGTTCATGAGTTTGAGCCCCACTTAGGGCTCTGTGCTGACAGCTCAGAGCCTGGAGCCTGCTTCAGATTCTGTGTCTCCCTATCTCTCTCTCTTCCCCTCCCCTGCTCGCTCTCTGTCTCTCTCTCTCTCTCAAAAATAAATAGACTTTTAAACATTTGGAAAAAAAAAAAAAAGGAAAATGAACAAATTGGCTGTGGTCAGTTTTCAATAGGCTGTGTTTATCCAGGTTGATCATGTGTGGTCCTTCAGTGGAGAATTGTATCCCTGGTTCTGGGATATTTTTCATAAAAACTAAGACTAGTAATTTAGAATCAGAGCACTCTCTCCTTCGTGTATTGAATAATTTGTACTATTCATTTCTCTTTCAGGGTTACCCATTATTCATCAGAACATTTTTTTGTTATTAACATAGTTACTTCATCCTTTATTATATTTATTATGTTAGAAATATAAATACTATATGTTTAATGTTCACTGATTCCATAATCATATTTTCTAACAGGAATTAAATCTTCACTGCCAGAATATTGCGAAATTTTGCCTTGTTTGGTGATATCCTTGGAAGTTTCCTTAGGTACCAAATCTCATCCACTTTGTGAAACTTTGAGATGCCAGCCAGCCGAGTCTATATGAATATCATTATTTTTTTATATTCCTAATCTTTATTGCTTGGCTCCTTAGTGATTCCATTTACTAGTACATAGTTTATGTATTAAAATTATATATTGTGTATTAAAAATAGTATTTGACTAAACTGCAAGGCAAGGTTCCTTTTTTATGCTTTATGCATTCAGACTATGTGAAACATCAGTGGTATCTCTTGTGTTTGTTATGCTTATAACCTTGTATTTTTAGCAACTGTTCATACTAACCATAGTTTTCCTTTCTAAAATGACCTTGTGAAACCCATTGTTATGTAGCCATTCTGTGACTAAGATTCCATTACACGATGGAGCTGGCTGATGGCTGAAGTTTGAGCAGATGCAGCTGGTTGTTACAGCTGTGGGTCACAGCACGCTACATCAGACCAAATGTTCATTTTGTCGACACTGCTGAAATCTTTCACTGATGGAAGTCCCATTGACTTTGAACAAAATGTACCCAAGTGCCTCTTCAATGAGCATGCTAGAGAGGTGAACAAAAACCCAGCACCCGACATTTCTATGCTTGTAGAAAGTGGAGTTATAACTAAAGTTTAAATTGGAAGGTTAAAGCTTGTGCACCAACGTAGTGGTCATATCAGACAGTACTATAATCTTTCTTTTCAGAAGCTTCAGGGTACCAATATCTGTGTAGAAAAGAATGAGGATTCATCAGCTAGCATGAAATGTTGTGTCATTTCAAAAGAGCTTGTCTGAAGGTCCCCAAATAAAATCGTGTTTCTTCAAAGGATACAGCAGTTGTCTCTTCCCGGTACACAAATTCCAAAGTTTTCTTTGTATGGCCACCTTAACATACATGTGCTTGAAAAGACACCTATAAAGGGACATTTTATGGGTCAAGCCCAATTTTGCCAGCCCTTTACAGTAGCCATAAAATTAAAGATGCATTCTGAAAGCATAGTTGTGGCATCGAAAGTGAAGGGACGGGAGGGAAAAAGTACAAACAGGGTAATAGTAGTCTTCTGACTTTTGTCTTTTAGCTTTGTACTTCTACCTTCTCTTGGGTATTGAAGCGTCTTCTTCTATCTTGCAGCCTTGATCAAAAAGAGGAAAATGTGAACAGAGAGACCTTAGAAACAGTGTTGGAGGGGTGGAGGAGCTTTTTCTTTCTCAGAGGGCAATGTGAAAGGAAACAAAATTTTTTTATACTTCTTTTTTTCTCTCTGCTGTTCTTGGGTACCTTATTGGTGTAGTTTCATATTCAGTCTACATGGTAATGATTCTCACATTGGTATCTTGGCCATGTTATTGCTAGTAACTAATTCCTTTTCAAATGATTGCTAATAATTTCACGTATCCACTCCCTGATTGACACCTCCCATCTTTCCAGTTCATTCTTTCTCTATGCCTAATCCTCCAACTTGAGAAATACCAACTACCACTGCCTACAACCTACAATCCTCTCATCTTTTCAATATCCCACACTCGTCTCATCTTCTCTTTCTTACTTAGGCAACTTAAATTCTACAGTCATTTTAACTACTTTCTTGAAAACATCTACAATTCTATTTCCGGTATTTTGTTTCATCTTAACCTATCAAAACCAACCCTAAATAAATAAACATCACCCGTACAACTGAACATGACCGGAGGATAAGGCGTAACTGCAGTTTCACTTTAAATTCATGATTATGAACTCAAAAATTGATCTCTAAAAATGCCCAGCAGTCTTACATTTCCATAGTTCATTCACGCACACAGTCTCCTAAGCAAATAATTCACATAATTGCCTCTCATTTCAAATCTTTAACATTTTTTCCTGTTCTTATTCACAGTTGAGGATTTCATACCCTTTTTCATTAAGAAAATTAAAGCACTTGAAAAAGAACTTGCCTAAGTTCCGTCCTCCCATCTACCAGATTCTTACCAGAATCTGCACCTACACATTTTGCCTTTCCTCCTACTGTGGTAGAGCAGATAGCCTGCTCTTATCCAATGCTGGACACTTCACTTGGGTTCATTCTCCTCTCTCTTTTTCTCTTTCCCTTTCTCCTCCTCTCTGTCTCTCTCCTCCCATCCTTCCTATCAAATATGTTCCCTCAACCGGTGTCCCTCATCTTTAAAATCTTCTTTTCCTGAGCCCACTTCAGCAAGTAGAGGTCACTTGAGGGTGGATTCCCAGACCTCCTCCCCTGCAGCTATCACTCCATTTCTCAGCTTCTCCTTGTAAAAATTTTTTAAAAATTAAAACAACAACAACAAAAACTGACAACTCTTTGAAATAGTTCTCTATGTGAAGCCTCTCCAATTCTTCTTTACCACTTAACTTCTTAAATCCAGTCCAATCAGGCTTTTACCCACATCTGTGGAACAGAGATCACTGAATCATTTTTTCTGTCTTGACGGGCTTTCTTTTGGCTTCCAAGCAACACATACTCTTGGATTCCCTTTCCCCCAACCAGCTCCTTCTTCTTGGTATAATTATAACCTTTTTTGTGCCACACTCTGAACTGCTTTTCTTTTTTCACAAATATGCTCCACCAGCTCAACCCCAACTGAATAAATTTGCCCCTTCTTTCTGTTGCACAGGCCACAAAACTTGTAGTCATTCATGACTTTTATCTTGCTTTACTTCCCACATGTATTTCCTCAGCAAATTTTCTTGGTTCTAACTTCAAAATATGTTCACAGTTTGTCTCTCTATTTATCTGAGCCATTATCATCTTTTGCCTGGATTGTTAGACTAGCCTCCTAACTGATTTCCCTGATTTTGTCCTCTCCATACTTTTTTTACTCAACACAGCAGCCAGTATGTCTTTTTAAATGAAAGTCTTCGTTCTTCTGTTCAGAATCGTCCAAACTAAACCTAAATCTCTACAACAGCCCGTGAAGACCTACATTTGCTAGATCTGTTTTTTCTTTCACACCATCTCCTAGTTATTGCCCTCTATTCCAGTTTGCTTTGGCCACATTGGCTTCCTTACTGTTCCTTGAATTTACCAGATACATTTGTGCCTCAGGGCTTTGGCACTGACTGTTTTCCCTTCCCTGTCCTCCCTGTGTCTTCCCTACTCAACTTTTTAAGTTTTTGCTCAAAAGTCAGCTTCTTAGCAAGTGTAACTTTGCCACCCTTTCTTTAATACCACACCTTCTTCCACCAGTACTCCCTAACACTGGTAGACCTGACCACTTGTCCAACTCTTCTTTCTTCTGCTTGTACATATTCTTTTTTCTTTTACTTATTTATTATATTTACTTTCTATCTCCACCTATTAATATGTAAGTTCCATGAAGACAAGGATTTTTGTCTCTTTAGACCTTTGGCATCCAGATTATTGCTGAGAACATGGTGCATGCCCAATAAGTGATTGTTAAATGCATGAATAATGTGATTGAATCTTTCCTCTAATTAGCTATCGATCATGTATACTTGTCTTGCCAGGTCTGCCATGAATTCACACATACCTGCCCAAAAGTACAATCTACTCTAATCTAAGAGAGTGGCCTTTTCCCTCAAGGAACTTAAAAATAGCCCTAATGTAAAATACATCATAAATTGTTGACTTACAAATATTTTGCTGACATCTAATATACGACTTACTACTTTAAATTCTATTTATGTATTTTTAATTTTTAATTTATATTTCTGAATTATTTAACCCAAAAATGTTGTGACAACCTCTCATGTACTCTTTCTGTAGATTTGAGAGATGTTATCATTTTGGTAGTTTTGATTCATAAATGGTAGTCTCACCTGTATTTCTACATTCCTATTACTCTTGCCTCTTGTAGCAATAACAGTGTTATTGCTTATACAGTGTTATTGCAGTAACAGTGTTGGAATTTAGAGTGTTTTATACTCCAGTGTGATTCTATACTTCTATCATATGTGCAGTCATAGAAGTATAGGGGTTTTGTTTGCATTTATAATTTTCCATAAATACTTTCATTCTGTCCATAGTCTTTGATGAGTTACTCTGTTCATTCATTGTTACATTTTGGGTTTCTCCATATTCATATATTTTAATTACTTTAAAGTATTCCCCTTTGCATAAGCATCAGCAGTTACTTATTCTTCATTTCTCCGTAAATAAATAATTCTTCCCAATTTTTTTCTTCAAATCTGTGCTAAAATTATCCTCCTTACGTATGATTCATTGTGTACATGTGTTGGATTTTCCACAATGAATATATGTGGAAGTATAATTGATGAGAACTATGGTTTGTGCATCTTTAATTCAATGGGTGTTGTCAGATTTCTCTCAGATGTAGCTGTACATTCCCATCAGCAATCGGACACATTCAGTTTTGCCAGTTGGATCAATATGAAATGGTGTTTCCTTGTTTTAATTTGTACTGAGGATCAGCAAGGATGAGTGACTATGATCATTGTTATATCCAGGGTTCTTCTTATATAAACTACCTTTTCATGTCAATCCTGCTTTTCTGCTGGATTCTTCGTATTGATTTATAGAATTTATTTATATATTCTGAGTACTAGCTCTAAGTCAGTTAGAATTAGTCAAATGATTAGTTATTGGTCAAGTAACTTTTCCAGTCTATGACTTTTCTTTAACCTTGGCTGATAATGTCTTTTGTCATCAGGGATTTTTGAATTTTAATTTGTAATGTAACATAGCAGTCTTTTCTATGGACTTATACTTTATGTATCTTATATGAGAATACATTTCTTTACTGATATGATAAATATATTTTACTCTAAAAGTTTCACTTGTTAGCCTTAGACTTTTAATTGCTCTATGATCTGTATGTATATGTGTTTGTGTTTGTAGAGTGAGCTATGGTTGTGGCTTTATATTATTCCAGCATCACTTACTGAATTGTCCACTCTTTCCAAGTGATTTGGAATGCCATTTCCTTCATATCATATTTTTTGTTATATATGTGTGTCTGTTTCTTGGCACTCAATCCAGTTTTATTTTAATTCTCATACCACACTGAGTTGGCTGGTATAGTTTTGTGATTTTAATTATGAGGGAATGGACTTCCATCCTTTGCCTTCTTAAAAATTATCTTTGCCATTACATTTATTCTTAATTCACTCTCATCTGGCTTCTTCGGCCATCATTTGATTCAACACATGTTTGCAATGATCATCAAGAAACCCCTAATAGGTAATATGGATGTTTTCTTATATTTTCTTAATTGAACTCCTAAACAACATTGAATACAAGTTGACTGCTCTCTTCTTTTTAAAAAACTCTTGGTAAGTGTTCAGGGTCTTCGACCATCCACGTCTAAGCTTCTAGTCTGTCTTCCTCTGCATTTCCTGTCTCCCCTGCCCCCACATTCCAGTCCTGACATTGCTGTTACAATGCACTTCCATTCATTTGCTCCTTTGTGATTTTTTTCTGTGCCTGAAGCAGCTCCTCATCCAGCTTGGTGAACGGATGTAGTAGTTTCAGAATGGTCACTGTGAACCCTTCCCAAATAGCCTTCAAAGTGACTTTTTAAAAATAAAAGTAAAAAAAACAAAATGACATCATTGCTAGTTACAAAAGTGTTCTTTTCAGGGTGCCTGGGTGGCTCAATCGGTTAAATGTTCGACTCCTGATTTCTGCTCAGGTCTTGATTTCATGGTGGTGGGATTGAGCCCCACATCAGGCTCTGCATTAGGCATAGAGCCTGCTTAAGATTCTCTCTGTCTTTCCTGCTCATGCTCTGTCTCTCTCTCTCTCTCTCTCTCTCAAAAAAAAAAAAAAAAAAAAAGGATTCTTTTCTTTCCTTGAGAGATTGTGAGCAGCTTGAGAGCAAGAACCACATGTTTTTGCTTTGGTTTCCTTAATATACTGTATGGTGTAGAGCAAGCATTCTTTCATTTATTCATTCACACAACAAATGCCCACTGAGATCTGTCTACTGTGTACCAGATATTTGTCTGTGCACTTGAGATACATCAGTGTATAAAATAGACAAAAGTCCTTGTTCAAAATCTGGAGGAAAGCTAACTATACCATATCATATGCTAAATGTATTTCCTGATATATAATTTTCCTATCTTCTTTTCATGGGAAGGGTGGCATCTGTATTTACAAAGCAATTATAATTTAAATGTTTTAAGAGCTTTTTCTCACTAGTAGTAATTCTGAAGTTAAATTTGGAAAAGTCAGCATTAAAGGAATTCAATAAAACCAATAATTAATAGAATTTGTAAGCTCAGTGAGAAATTGTGTTGACTGTAAACTTGCTTCCTATAGCAAGTACATGTGTCTTTTGAATATGCTTTTGTTGACTTTTTATTTTTATGACTCACTGATCGAATGAGATTCAAATGAAAAATATATGAAACCAAAGTCATCAGATGTGCATTTGTATCTGTAAGCTCAAAGGGAATACTTTAAACAAAAGATAGGAGTATGGCCTAAATGAGCTAAAAATTTCCTTTTTTGTCCTCAACATAACTTTGAAATTATTTGGGGAACAAAAAAACCCCAAACTGTAGTTTGTAAAAACATTATTCTATTTATGTATGCAAACTAACCATTGTTTGGCCAAGCAGTGTCTGAAAATACCTTTATCTCTTTCCATTCAGTAATTGCTGGACCAAGAAAGACCTTCATACAGGTCACGTTAGTGCTTAATTAATTTAGCATTAAAGCATGACAGGGCGTGTTTTAGTGCTATTAATGCACGCCTTGGGTGCCTTCAACTGCTTGAGGCATGTATTAATAGCCCAGTAAAGCATGCCCTAGAGTCACCTAGTGTCATTATAAAATGGCTATTTAATTTGGAATTTTATTTTTAAACCTTATTTTCCAATGAATTTACACTCTGCATTCTTCCACCGCATGAAATAGTTCTTACAGTTAGGATCCTTTTTCAACTTAATTTGCCATACAAGGGGGGAAAAGTCAGCAGCACTTAGCTTCCATGTTGTGAGTATGTTATATATTTCTACAGTTGCTACATAAATAGAAACAGAACCATAAAGGAGGCTTTCTCCCACTACATAAAGGTTTTTAGAAGAATTATCTGATGAGTAGATGAATAATTTTCCATTCAGTAGAACTGAGTTTTCTGACACTAATCACTTGTACTGTTTCTTTCTTACCCTTTACCTCAGTGATATAAATGATCAATTGCCTAACTCTTCTCTTCTCTCTGAAATGCTACTTTTGATTGAATGACGAGATGCGATATAACCTAAATAATGGAACAAAAGCATATGAGGGGAATATTGGGTACCCCAAGCTCTCATATCCCACTGATGATCCCTTGTCAGAAAAAGCAGTAACTCTCCCCTGCTACTCCCCTCACCTTGCTCAAGCTGTCCCTTTTGTGCCTAAAGCCCTTGAATTGACCTTACCTAGGTCCTCACCTTTGAAGTGGAAACCAGGACTTGTCAAGCTCCGTCTCCACCTGTCCTCATTGCCTCCAGACCTATATCAAAAGTCATATCACACAGAATGCTCTAGAGGGTTTGAAATTTGTAACACCAATTAGAGTGTCACATTTGGGAGAAGAAGGCTTGCACGTGAAAACAATTGTGAGGGAGCACCCGGGTGGCTCTTTTGGTTAAACGTCTGACTTTTGCTTTCGGCTCAGGTCATAATCTCATGGTTCATGAGTTGGAGCCCCACGTCAGGCTCTGTGCTGACGGCGTGGAGCCTGCTTGGGATTTTCTTTCCCTCTCTCTCTGCCACTCTCCTGCTCATGCTCTCTCTCTATTTCTCAACATAAATAAGCACTTAAAAAAACAGTGGTGAGGCAAACCGTAAGACTCTTAAATACAGACAACAAACTGAGGGTTGATGGGGGGGCAGGGGAGAGGGGAAGATGGGTGATGTGCATTGAGGAGGGCACCTGTTGGCATGAGCACTGGGTGTTGTATGTAAACGATGAACCACTCCACGGTTCGGATTAGCCTCTGTGACCTCCCCCAAAACAAGAGCACACCTTACACACTGTATGTTAGCCAATTTGGCAATAAATTACATTAAAAAGTAATAAGAAAATAAATTTTAAAAAATATTAAAAAGTTGTGAGATTGCCCTTCTGTATATCAGCAAAATTTTGGAAAATATGTTTGAGAAGGGGTGCTGAGGGGGTGGGCTGAGGGAAGGAGGACTGTGATTTCTATCAGGGTAAAGTATTTGGAAAGTGCACGTGAAACACATCATGGAATAGGCTGTGTCTGGGCCTAAGTGTTGCACGTGGTTTCCTTGAAAGATGCCTGAGTGACAATTTTGATCAGAAGTCTATTTAACTCACACGATGGACCTGTGCAGAAGACGCATGGGTCTGGGACAATGACGGTGAATATTGTGAGCTTAATTAAGTGATATATTCCGTTGCAGCTGCTATTGTATATGTGGGCAGATCAGCCCAGGCTCTGGTAACTGTTATGCAGCTGTTGAGCTGGAAAATCCTTCTTCCTTTTTTAAAATTTATGTCAATAAGGAAAGAACATCAGAAGCCGTGGCTTTTACCTGATAGACAGCTATTTAGATTCGTCAACTGCATCAAGGCTGCAACAGCTGTAGTGATATGTCTACAGGACTTGGAAAGTACTGAGTATTCTAGAGGCCATAAAAGATCACATGACTCCCAGAGAGTAGAAAATAAATTCCATTAAAATAACTACAGAGCTCTGTGACCTCATTGATGTTTCTGGACTCTGTTTATGTCAAAATTGCCTTTTTAAAGTAAAAGTTAGTCGGTATATCTTACACCCCCTGCCTTTCAAACAAACAAGCAAACAATAGAATGTTTGGTAGACCTGTTTGATGTTTGGGAACACTTTATACTTGAGAGAGGAACTGAGTCAGGGAAAGGCTTCCTGCTGGTCTGGTCTACAAGGAAAGTAACAAGGGCACTGTCTCTTTTGAACCAGTGACTTGATGGTACAGAAGTGTTTATAGCAGATTAGGAAGCTGTCTGAACTGGTGGAAAGACGCAGCAGGAGAATTACCATGGACACCCAAGTATTTGAGAACAAAGCCATGTCTCTTCACCTATACCTCTTCTCCTTTTGAGAAACTGCTCCTTGTTTTGCCCTAGTCACACATGTAGACTGGATGCCTGGTCATCAGATAACAGCTTCCCCTGTAATCTGAGGTATCCGTTTTGAACTTTCCAGGAAGCTGTAAAGTCAGAAGGCTGGCAACAGTTTATTACAAATTGCAGTGACATAGAGAGACCCGGCTTAAAAGCACAGATTAGTTATGTGAACATTCCCGGTGGGCACACTTCTCTAAGATTGCCATCCCTATTCCAGTCAGTACCTACTGCTTTATAGGTAGTTTCCAGGACCTAAAGGGTATAAGAGAAAATGTTGCACTACATGCTGTCAGCCGGAGGCATGTTGTTGTGACTTTTGTAGCCATGGAAGTCTAAAGAACCCTGGGAAGGGTCATTCTCCCCGTGGCCATAATTCCAAGTAGTGAGTCTCATTATCTATTTTGTTTGGTAAAGAGATGTCTGAAGCTACAGACATCACTTCACTGAGAGATAAGTAGCAGCTAGTTGTGTAATTATGGAAGAAGAATTTAGGGTGGGAGACGTATGGCTTTGTGAAAAAGAAGATTGCGTCAGACTTATGACCCTGATTTTCTGAGTTTGAAAATACATTTTCCATGTGAGTGATCATGATGAGCTCTGGTGTGGAAGAGAATTTCAACAATCAGGTAGATAGTGACATCCATACATCACCATCACTACTCTATCAGTCAGTTTCCTTCCCTGGCAGAGAAGTCACCTCAGTGCCTTCTTGAAGGGTCATGAACAATGGGGCCATGGTGTTAGGAATAACATTTCACATAAGCTCACCAACAGATATTTATTCCCATGGAGATTAATCTGATTACCATCACTCATAGGGAACCAGTTCACTAGCAAGAGTGACCAACCCTGCGACTGGATATGGTCCTATACCTTACATGAGTCAGTCAGCCATATGCCAATGGTTCAAATATATCGCCTCCTTCCAGAATAGATTACTCTCTGTATTTCGATTCCCTTTCATTGTCTACCATGCTTCTACCAATGACCCCACTTATGGACTTATTAATACCTTTTGTATCATAATATATGAAGTATCTGGCCTTATAAAAAGATGATAGATCTTTAGAAGTCTTAATTTTTGCAATTGCTGGAGGACCTTGTAAGATTGGCGTCTGTTCTATAGGATCTGGTATATAGCAAACCAGTGGCTGATATTTTGTGACCATTCTCCCATAGCCAGAAAACATGGGTCTGGGCCACAAAGAGACAGAAGAAGCAGTCGTTGATACACTTCCCAAATTTTTGTTCTGCATCATCTTTTCCCTAGACTCTACTGATTTGGAGGTATTAGGACTTAATGTTTGAATGATTCCTCCAGAGGACATAATAATGGTTCCATCTGAGGCTCCTTCTGGCCATTATAGGTGCCTCATGCCACTCATGCCACTGACTAAATGAGCAAAAAGAGGGGGGTGGTTTCTATATTTGGGGTTCTTTTTCTAGTTATCAAGAAAAATAGGATAACAGCTAAGCAATGGTAACAGAGAAATATCCCCTTGGGCAGGGATTGCCTCTTCTATAGAAGTTAAATAATATCCAATGCAGGCAGATTTCTTATGAATGAATGAAGTTTTAAACAACCTCACCAGGCAAAGAATTCCAAATTAGCTGAGGTGCTACTGAAGGAAGATGAGTATAGAATGAATAGTGGAAGAGGGAACTGATTAGGGCCCCAAAAATTTCAGAAACATAGATTTTTGTCTTTACTCCTGTCGCTCTCCACTTACCCCCTACCTTCTCTTCTCTTATTTCCCTACCCTTTTATGCAGGATAGTTGGAGATGATTAATATCACAATTGAGCTCTCCGTTGAGAGTCTGTCATTATATAGTGAGAGAACTGGAGGAAGAGTGCTGGATACATTAGCCACTGAGAATTTTGATTGTTCCTCTCCGGAGAGAGGAAGAGTATATTTGTGTTAAGCACTAGCATGTTATTGGGATGTTTAAGATGGAATATATTAATGTTGATGAAGTCAAAGCATAGACTGTAGTTGACATTGGGTATGTCTGCTGGTTGGCGTGAACCATTTGACTATCCTTCCTATGTTTGGCGATGTTCCTTTCCTAAAAGTAGCAAGGTCTGAAGCCTAGGAACTGTCTTTCCAGCTTCCTTGGGCATTGTGACAAAAACCCTATTAGTCTTACTATTAACTACAAGTTAACTCTTATTAAGTATTAACGGTTAACTAGTTTTGAAACTTATTGGATACCGTACAATTGGGTTCTTCTGGGCCGGAGAGATTCTTTTCACTACTCACATACTGGAGATCGTAAATTGTAAGGAAGAGGGTCGTTCTGTTACACATTCTCTTAAAAACAAGACAAACATCTATGTCACATTTTTCTTTTTTTCCAAAATGAAATATCTATTTCATAGGAATGTACTCTTTTTTTTTTTTTTAAGTTTGTTTATTTTGAGAGAGACAAAGACAGTGCAAATGGGGGAGGCACAAAGAGAGAGAATCCCAAGCAGGTTCTGCCCGGTCAGTGCAAATCCCAATGCAGGGCTCAAACCCATGAACCGTGAGATCATGACCTCAGTTGAAACCAAGAGTCGGATGCTTAACCAAATGAGCCACCCAGGTGCCCCGGATATACTTTTATTAATAGACCCAGATATCCACAAACTAATCTAAGTACTACAGCTAAACTAAATTGAAGATGTTTTTTCTCCAAAAGCTATTTTGCTTGAAGAAGCATCTCCAAAGCTGTTCTTATTTTATTTGGAAGAGAGCAAAGAGTGTGAACAAGTAAGTGCTCGCTTTTGAGTTATGCCAAGAATTAGTCTAGCATTTTAGATTTCCGTGCAAAATAATTTCACAGGCTCTTGAATGTGACATGAACATGAATGTAACAAATCCCTGTATTATTACTCTTTCTTCACTTAATTGACACAGTTTTTCAAATTGTTTAGGGAAAAAATGTAAAACATTCCAGAACACTCTAGAGTTCTGCCCTCTCTTTAAGGTTAATCCATTTTGTTCATTTTGTAAACAGTATTTTCGGAAGGGTCAATATTCAAATATTTATTATTGTCTTGGGTTTACATAAGAGTGTAAGCATTTTTTCCAGAAAAAAAAAAAGTGATTTTAACATTATTCATTAAATGATCTAACATATAATCTGGCAACAGTATTATACGAAGAAAGTCAAGTCTCAGAGGTTCCTAGGTTCACAGGTGAAGATGAGCCAATTTTTTTTTTCCCAAACAAAAACCTGTTTTAGGGTTAATCACAGAGAAAAAAATGATACACTGATAGAGTAAAAATTGAAGTTGGTCTGTCTTTGGACATTAGGAGAGCAGTATGGGTATGTTGGGTACTTGGTGGTTTGAGAAGAGTCATGTGAATGAGAGAATACCAAAATAAATTTTAAGTTAATATGTTATTTTTATCTAGCATGTGAAAAATGCAAAAGCTGCAATCTTTGTTTTCATTCTTTTTAGATTAAACATGTTTTTCTTGAAGGAGGTCTGTTTGTCTGTCTCTCAGTCTCTCTCTCTGGCTCGCTCCAGCTCTTTCTAACTCTTCTGGCAAACCTAAGTTTGAAGTTAAGTTTGAGTTGAGCCTGAGATATTTCTGGCTTAGGACAAATTTGGCTGAGAAAGAAGATTCCCATTCAACCTTTGGATCCAAGAAATCCTGCTGGACCAAAACAAATACCACTGCCGCCTACATACTTATGTTCTCTGACTTTCTAGTTCACAAAGGTCAGGAGCAAGCATTATTAAAATGGGCATGCCAGGAAGGGGTAAATACCATTTTGCCGTAATTTATACTTTAATCTACTCTGGTAAGTGCAAATAGCTTGGCCTTACTTTACCTCCTTTTGTAATGCATTGCACCCCTTGGTACACACAAATTTTATTTTTACTTAATCACAGCCGATTACAAATCCAAATGGGAACCTTTCCAGCACTACATGCCAGTAATGTGGGTTTAAATGCCTGTAAAGTTTCCCTAGATAATCAGACTTCTATTATGTCATCACATGGGCGGCCTGGGAAGAATGTTTAGAGAACTGAAACCTGGGGGTGGGGGTGGGAGGTGGGAGGTGGGAGGCGGGAGGGGGAAGGTGAGAGGAATTCTCAAGAGCCTTTCATTGGGAATACAACTCTGCTCTACTTTAGAGCAGACTAAATATTGAGGATAACATAGGAACAAGCGCACACATATCTTGGCAATAAATTATTTTTGTTTTTTTCTCTCTGGCACATTTTTGGTAATTCCTTCTGTTTCTGTTCAGGCAGTAGTTCCCCATATGTTGGAGGTGTCTCACATTCATTAGTCAGACTGGGTCCGCTGTGATTTGCAGTGCTTGCTTTCACAATAGCCATGTGCGCTATATTTCTTGAACGGGAACTTGCACAATGCTTCCCATTTGCCTTCAATCACTAGCAGATGCAGAACAGTCAGATCATTTCCCTTTAACTAGCCTAAGGGACTAAAGGAATTCAGAGGAATTCTAAACCAAGTGGTTCCTCTGCTTTGCCTGACTTCACTTCTTGAACCTAAGGCTAAGTAAGAATCCAAGGGCAATAAAATCTGACTCCTTCTGAAGTATTCATTTCCTTTACTTTGTTTTTCTTCTAAGCATCAAACTTTGTAAATTCACTTATCTTTAGGCATTCATGGTACGTGTGAATTGGTATTGGAAGAAGTACAGCATTGAAAACTAATTTTGTACTTTCTACTAAAGTGTCTTCATGTTTTTGAAAAGGTTCTGAAGCATCGAATAGCAGACAGGTCCCTTGCGGTCAAGAGGCCTGGGATCAGTTTAGGGCTTTGCCGTTAGCCCCCAGATGACTTAGAACTGCTGGAAATCTCTGGATCTCAGGTTCCTCATCAATAGACTATGGCTTTGAGACACCAAAAACATAACCTCCCTCTCACTTGGTTATCCTGACCCAACTCCTGCCATTCAAAGTTATTGTTAATTGGAAATCTGTATATGCGTATGTAAATGCATACACACATACATACATCCATTAGGTCCCCAGATGGATCTGAGAATCTAGAAGGGGAGGGGACTCAAAGGAGAATTTGAAGAAGAATATGATGAAGCAGAAATTAAGGAAATTGGAGGGGCTTTGGATATGGTGTTGAACATGGAAATTTGAGAAAACAGAAACAAGAAGAAAAGCAAAGAATAGCCTAGAAAAGACAAAAGAGAATTATAAGAAGAAAAGAAATAAAATCCTGAACCTCATTTTTCTCCACTTTTTTTTTCCCTCTAACAAGAAAATTCTAGTGCCGAGAGTTTTATTGATTTATCTCTGCTTTGGACCCTGGACTTTAAGTTCTGGCCAAGAAAGAACATTCCCTGTTGAAAATGGAGACTGCATTTCTTTGCTGCCAGGAGTAAATGGTTCAACACAGAATGTGTTGGGGCCTGTAAGGCTTAGATCATTCAGCAAATGTACTTTCTAAAGCCGCTTTACATGACCTAACCACTGAATTAGAATTACTGTCTAACTTCCGCTTATCACAAAACAGGCTTTAAAAACAATTTTTTTAAACATTTATTTATTTTTGAGAGAGGGAGAGACAGAGCATGAGCAGGGGAGGGTCAGAGAGAGAGGGAGACACAGAATCCGAAGCAGGGTCCAGACTCTGAACTGTCAGCACAGAGCCCAACACGGACCTTGAACCCACGAACCATGAGATCATCACCTGAGCTAAAGTGGGACACTTAACCAACTGAGCCGCTCAGGCGCCCCTAAAATAGGCTTTTGTGATTTAGGGTGTTGGTGTTGACCCAACCTTGTTATTTTGCTCTTGTTTTTAAAGCTCTCTATAGTCTTTAAAAGCAAAACAAAACAAAAATTACTAATGATATATTTCCTATTCATTTGCTTTCAGCTTGTTGTATGGTTGTTTGGTAAATAGTATTTGAGGTCTAGAGGTATTTCAGATGGTTTCATTAGTCCTAGTTCAAGAGATAGGAAATTGTGTCCTGAAGTTTTGCACAATAGTTATACTAGTATGGGTTTTGAGTCCAAACATGTAAAGTTAAAAAAAAAAAAAAAGAATAATTTCAAACCTCTAAAATGCTACATTATGTCTAAACAAAATTATTATGGTAATCCAGAAAACGCTTGCTAAAAACCATACATTTACTGATAGGATGAAATATTTTCTCCAATGTGTTAATTTCCATTTTGCAAAAAACTTTAATTTGGAAAAAAAATTGTGCAGTTTTGATCAGCAGTCATGCACTTAATGAAGCTTTTTTATTTCTGATTACTTGTTGGGGAAGGTAAATATTACATACATCAAGCATTTAAAGTTTAAGAATGACACAGTTGCTTACAAAAATGAAACGTCTCATGTTTGTTTAATTCACAGCTAATTACATATTGCAATGCGGAGAATGCCCAGTGTTAAAACTAGGGCTCTGGGTATCTCTGTCGGTTTATATGTCCTCTGTGTCTGTTGCATGTAAACTACTGGCTGAGGTTGTCATGCACACAATATTTGTCTTACAATGAGGATGTGTGTTTCAATTTCTTTTTTTTTTTTTTACCTGGCACATACAAAAAGAAAGAACATAGCTTTATAAAACAGGTATATTCCACTCTTGTTTCCTTGCACCCCCTTTTTTTCTGCACACAGCCAAACTTTTTCTGTGGCAGTACTGGGTTAAAAATTTTTAGAATGACATATAGCAGCATATTAGACTGACAGTTTGTACAAGTACGTATTTTACTTGAATAATGTATTCATTATTATGATTTCATACATGGAAGGTGCTCAGATCAGTGACTGTCACACTGTGTTCTCAAGTAACTTTAGCTACTCTTGTTGTATTTTGCTACTATTAACCTGATTTTCTCTACTTTCCCAGCCCCTACTCATTCTAAACAGGAAAGCAAAATGGCAATCAGCCTGCCCAGTCC